>NW_028327178.1:50101818-50253333 GCF_987537825.1 Furipterus horrens | reverse complement strand
CATCTCCTCTCCCTAAACATACACATCCCAGGAATTATGGTAACAGTTTATTCAGTCACTTAGATGGGAAGGGGTCCACTAAGTGAATTATTCTGACAACAGGAGCTTGTTTACCTTTCTTTAAGCTAATGTTATAGAAGTCTTTCTAGAAATATTTAAATCAGAAAGGACACAGGTCACAGGGCTATAATCCCTGTATCAGTAGGAGTACATTACTCTCTTTGAGTCACTGTATCTTCTTTTTGATCTTAATGACCTTTAATAGTAACAATAGTGGACATTTGTCAAACATGGAATCCTGCAGCAGCCCAACAAGGTGTCCACTATTATCTTCATTTTAGAGGGAAATGCTGGCACATAGAGAGGACAAGGTGATCTGCATTAAGGTCATAGCACATGCTAGTTGAGTGGCAGAACCTAGATTCAAATTTATAACACTGCCCACATGAAAAGTTGTTATAAAAAAAGTCAGATGCCTGAAAAAAAGGAAAGTCTGAAATGTTCTGCAAATGACCACAATTACCACAATCAAGCTGTGAAAGAACAGAGCTTAACTTTGCAATCCGTCTTTTTCTTTGTATTTGTATTTCATAAATCTTAGCAATAACATAAAGAATTTGCACAGTAATGATAGGATTTGTAAGTTCCCCTCCCTTAAGGCAAAACATTTCCAAAACATTACTGTAATTCTTTTTGCTGGGCCACAGAAGTTACAAAAGTGAAAATAGCAAAAATCAACAGAAGCATCTTTCTGCACATTCCTTTCCAGTAAAAGCTAAAAAAAAAAAAAAAACAAAAAAAAACCCCAACTATTGAATAACACCTTGGTCCATGCCTATGATTACAGCTGAATGGACATCTTCCTCCTTTTCTTCTCTGCCCTACCCCACCATTAAAGATCCGATTTTATCTTACTTAACACTTCCAGGAAGTTGAAGGATTTCAGACTTTGAAATAAGTCTCAATTCAAATGTGGTTGCAATGTTACTGCCACTTTAATAATAACTATCTGAAATTTGTACAGCTTTTTTCCAGGGATATATACTTTATAGTGTCATCCAATTCTGAACATAATATTTCTACCAAGGGAGAGGATTTCTAGCATTTTCACTGAGAGTGAGAAAATAAATTAAGAACTGCATCAGGGCCACATAAAGGTAAATTTAACATTAGAACAAGTCATCTAACATTGAAGCCCATCTTCTGCCTAAATACCATCTACCAGAGCACAGTACAAGAAAAATTCCACAGAAAAGCACTATATAAAGGAAAAAGCAATGCAAACTAGCTGTCAGTAGACCATCTTTCAATTTCTGTATTGAAAGCACTGAACTTGAGAATTCCTATTACTAAATATTACCTGGCTTTTCCTGCTTTCGACTGTTATGAGTATTCAATGAAATAGAAACTCCACTTCGGCACATGAAGACCACCCTTTGTCTCTGGTCCCTGGCATACGCAGGAGAACAAGGAGATAGCCTTGCACTTGGCTGGAATCACAGACTACATCAGGCAGGGAGAGAAGACTCTGGGGTTATCAAAGGAGAGGCTTGGGGAACAGAGTGTGCGTGGCACCAGGGAACCCATCAGAACAGGCAGGCAGCTCCATTTTTATGAATGATATACGTATAAAAGAATTTCACAAAAAGGGGTTTTATTCCCTTTGTAACAAAAAGATTAAGACCTTTTATGGTCTTGAGGATGTTTCAGTTACTAGTCTAAGAGCTTTATCTTTGCTCATTGTACATTTACTCACTGCAGTATATCCTCTTAACAATTTTATAAGGTAGATAGTGTTATTGTCCCCATTCTACAGATGAAATAATATATCAAAGGTTAGTTACTTGTCCAAGGTCACCAAGATGGTACTAGAGCACAAATCTGAATCTGGGCTGAATGACTCCAGGCTATGGCCTCCCTGTGAAGCCTCATCTGATGAAAGGGGGAATGGCTGGAAGATGGGTATAAACATATATTTAATGTTAAAAAAAGAATTCTGTATTGCCAGGGACACTATAATAGTAAGAGTGAGGGCTGCGGACTGGCTTGGACAGACTGCTACTGCACGGGCAGGCCTTCCTCAACCCCCTGGTTACACAGACCCTTATCTGAAAAGGCAGTCAATTTTGACCTCTTCGTCACCAGAGAAAGAGTAAAAAAAATACATCGGGACTGTCAAATGGATTTTGTATTTTACACAGGTCATGTGTTTATTACACTTTATTTCAGTATCTGTCTCTAAAGGGCTATTTTGGAGTATTTGTTTTTGCATCTGTAATATAAACGAGGAGAAGGGAACATAACCGGCACTTCTAATTGCCTTTTCTAGGCCAAGTACATAAGATATTTTATCCCCACTTATTCCAGGAGATAGGAAAGAAGTGTAAGCCATTCTTTTTTCTTTTTTTATAAATGAGGAAAATGAAGTTAAGTCACTCGCCTAAAGGAACTGATAGCTGTGGTAGAGCTGAGACTTAAATCCAGGGCTTTGAGCCCACCTCTGACATCCACACTCTCCCCACAACATGCATCACCTGAAGGAGTTTCTCAAATGAAAGGGATGGGCAAGGAGAAGGGCAAGTGTTTTTCTTTTTAAGTGAAAATTTGATGGTAGGTATGAGTCTTGAACGGTCAACAGGAAAGCTGAGTCCTGCTGTGTAGTAGGGGAGAGACAGCATGCAAGAACACCATAGCTCCTCATTTAGAAGGAGCTTGCTCCTTCATCTTAGTCCTGGCTTATGGGATCCTGAAGCTTCTGCATTAAGTGAAGCCTGGAAAACCGGGAGAATTTTATTCATCAGCTGTTTCCATCATAAGTTTTCCTGAGGTGGAAATGCAGGCTGCTGTTTTGTTCTGTAAACTAAGAAGGCATTACATAAGCACCAGAAACAAACAGTGGAGGCTGTCAGATTTGGTGGGAAAAGGTTTTCCATGGAATATGGTATATTGCTAAGCCTGTGCTGGTTTCTGATTTTAAATGAAAAGGATTAAAAAAAAAATTCATATTTTTGGTCTGTTACTTTGGTTTTCCAAATATTTTCCGAATGTCAGAAATGCACAAAGAACAAAAGGAGAATAATCAATTTCTTCCTCTGCTGAAGTACAAGAGCAGAACACTATACCTCCATGACTCACTTCCCTTTCTGAAAAGGACAAGCCAGGTGAGCAGGCCTTAGCTTTGAGTCCATAAGTGGTTAGCAGAATGGCATCTTACATAAATATGAAAAGCCTCTCAAAAATATTCTGACGACTGTACAACGCTATGTCTTCTTTACAAATTCAAACAAATAGAACAATGAATCCAGCACCCAAGACTGAACAATAATTTGGACCTCTCAGAGGAACCAACTCCGCCTTCTCAAGCCAGTTCCAAGATCTGTAATAGGCTGCTTCTGGCAGATTCTGCAGTCTGGAGGGAGAGAAGCAATCTCTAAGAATCTGGATCTCTATCATGCATAATGAAACCTTTCTTCTTCAGTGCCTGTACAGAACAGTAAAAGAAAGGCTGAATGCACCTAAGCCCGGTCTTTAAATAGATTTGTATTCAACCTAAACGACCCCACCACAACTACATTTCCGTACTTTCTCTGAAAGAAACCTACTTTATGTCACAAAAACAGATACACTCTGCATAAGCCTATCAGTGCACATTAAATTCAGTAAAAAAAAAAAAAAAAAAAAAATATATATATATATATATATATATATATATATATGTATTGCATAGCATATGCTGGTATAAAAAACTAAATGTTACCCGAGATGCACCAGCTCCTTTCACACTCCCTTCCCCCTGAGTCATCGTGCCACAGCACTTTGGCAGGGAAGTGAAACACTGGCAAGCTGCGGTGTGGGGCTTTTGCAGTGGAAATTCTGGACAATTTTCCCTGATTCTCTTTTAAGTGAACATTTAAGCAGATCAGCAATGGCTTGGAAGACTACAGATAAATACTAAATAAAATTCAGTTTAGAATGTAAATCCAGTAGATGTTAATACTGAGTTTCCCATAAATCTCTGACCAAAGTTTCCGGAATCACGTATGAGTAATCAATGTCCTTTACCAGTGGTTCCACTGCTCCTAGGTGAAGTTGACCAGACACTCATGAACTGCAATTCATCTATCATGTCACCTAACATTCAAGGCCAGACTCACAGACAGCCATTTCAACCAGGTACTTGTTTCTGAGACCCCTTAATTCTGCTTCCAGTTCAGTTGCTGGTCCTGATAAAATGCAGTCAGCTGCACCACAAAGTTTCCCCACCTTATGAACAGGCATCCTAAGTGCACCTTGATCTCACCCCCGGACTCAAGAAAGATGTGTTGTCACAGACTGCAGGGACTACTGCCAGCAACTGAGCGAAACAAGGGCTTCAGTAAAGCGCCATCATCTTCTAAGACCAGTGATTCTCAAGTCAGCCTGTGAACTTGAAAACGCTGCTACAAAATGAGAAAAATGAACAGAGCAGGGAGTGTCTCCAAACTAAATTTAAAAAACATTCTAATTCAAATATTCTGTCTTTCTTAATTTGGGGGAGGTTCTGCTTCATTTTAAGTCTTTTATTTATTTATTTTTTTAAAGTTAGCAGTAGTGATTTTTTTTTTGTTGTTGTTGTTGTTCTAGGTTTTTTTTTTTAATGTCCTTACTTGGCAAAATAAGACTTGGCAAGCCTATGTTGGTCTCCTGCCCTTTGGGGGAACTTTACAGCCCAGGAAAGCCAGAATTCTGGTTTTGATGGCCTTATTTCTACTTTCTCTCTATTTAAAATGTCAACTTTAGGAAAAATTTTATAAATAGCTAGAAGGCTTAAGATATGTAAGTGACTGAATATTTAGGTAAGAAATCCAGTTCTTAGAGCATTATTTTAATACCCAGAAGGCAAATGACAAGTGATGATAGGGGGATAGTTAAAGAAAGTCCATTTCACTGATACCAAAGATCAATAACATCACTAACTTCAAAGGGCTGTAGGGAGGACCAAACTATATAAGCAGGAAAGGGCCTCACAATTCTGATTCTGATGCACCAGAAATGTTACAAAGCAAATATAAATCTCAAAGTAAGCTAAGGAACATAAAAAGAACTCCTTGTAGCCCTGCCCCTGCCCACTTGCTGACTAGCTGTGCCACAGCGGCTAAGTCGTTTACCTCTTTGAGCCTTTGCTTTCTCATCTGTAAAATGGGGATGACTTTCAGTCTCCTTATTAGGATCAGAAAGAGTGTACTTAGTAAATACTCAACAATTGTAGCTACTACTGATAGTATGTTGTATTTTATTTGTAAAGACAACTAAATTACTTATCCCAAGTCACAACCTAGCCAGTGGCAGAGCCTAAATAACAGAACCCTGGCTCCTTAGTCTTACTCTAGTGTATTTTCTAGAATGCAATGCTGCTGGAGGGGGGTGGGTGCTGCCTGACAAAACCATTTCAGTCCAAAGTTAACAGTTAGCTTCGAATAGTTACATAGAAACAAAACAAAGGTTTACCGATATATAATTTTATAGTTTCTTTTTGTGTTAGATAGTTGTGAATTTCCACAGCCAACTAGTTCTCTTCCATTAAGCTTTAATAAGCTGCTCCTGTACTTTTTAAAGAACTTGTCAAATTACACTAGCTAGATCAGCTAAGTAATTCAATTTCAGGAGTATAAGATAGCAAGTATTATTTGAAAATAATATTCCACTTAGACAATGTCCATTAAATAGGCAATTAATAAAAGCAGCCTTTTTAGCTTTTCATACCCTGGTGAACTTTGTGTCTTTTAAACCAAATCAACTTCTGACTTGATTAATACTTTTTTTAAAAGATTTTATTTATTTAGTCTTAGGGTGGAAGGGAGGGAAGAAGTAAGGCAGAGAAACAGCGATGTGAGAGAGAGATATCAATCAGTTGCCTCTCTCACATCCCCAACTGGAAATTTGGCCTGCATCCCATGCATGTGCCCTTACTGGCAATCAAACCCGTGACCTTTTGGTTCACAGGCTGGAACTCAAGCCACGGAGCCACACCAGCCAGGGCTGAATAATATTTTTTAAATCAACATTTTGATCACTTAAAATGGGTTATCTCAAATCCCTTAGGATTTTCACAATGCTCTATTTTTATAGAGTCCAGGTGAGTCTGACTCACTTTAAAGAGGCACTTTGGAGGCAGTCTCTTCTAGCCCCTGAATTACGCAGGCCATCACTTAGTGAGGCACCTTGGCCCGTGCATGCGCAGACTCTTACGCACCAGGCTGTGGGGTGTGTGGTCTTTCCCAGACACTGCTGTCATGAGCAGACACATCCGCAAGCCCGGACAGGGTAAGGGAAAAGTGCTACCAGGGAAGAGAATCTTTCTCTATATGCAGCTGACTGGAGATGAAACGACAGTCTGGCCTCAGAAGGACCTATGAGCTAACTGCTCACACAGCAGGCATTCATTCAGGTGAGGCAATCACAATTCTACACCACACCCAACGCCAAATTTAAATAGCATTTTTCTAAAGGAACTCCAGGAATGAATTTACCTTCACAGCATTCCAATGGTGAGGAAGCCTCCCCTGACCTACCCCTGGCTGGAAGGGCTTCAGCTATTGTCCCCAAATATTCTGTATACATCTCTACTGCCACCCTTATCAACCTGGATCATCTTGTTCACCAAGACTCTGGGCCACATCTGGATAGACTGTCCTTTTCACCACTGAGGAGTAGGATAGCACCCAACACACAGTAAGTGATCTGATAAGTGGAAGGAGAGAGCCTGAAGGGGGATTAATTAGCTTTCTTAAAGTGTCTTCACACTGGATCAGCCCAGAAACTCATCTTTCCCGGAACTTCCCACAATTAATAAACACTTATGAAGTCAAGTACTACAGGCTATGTATGGAGGAAACAAAAATGAGCAAGACCAGAATCCAACCACTCAAGGAACCTTGCGGTGCTAGTGGTAGAGGAGGTATGTGCATGTGTAAGTGTATGTATGTTTGTTTGTTAAGTGGACAGAGGAACAAATGGCCTGATCTCCTTGCCCCCTACTTTCCTTCTCATTCTCAAAGATCCTGTGGAATCCTACCCAGTTAGTTTCACTGTCTTCATGCCAAAGCCGTACTCAGAGGCTTTATGGCTCCAGTTGCTATAGAATATGGTCCACGCTCCTCAGCATGGCAGTCAAGGTCTTGAGGCATTCATTCCTGACATCCCCTAATGAGTTCCCAGAATATGGCGGTGCTGTTCCACCATGGCCCCAGCTTAGAAAACTCTTCCTCACCTCTCCTCTGCCTTACTGTAAAGCATACTTTTGCTCATCTCCTATCTCACCTCTATCCACCTAAGCCCTGTTATCCACCCATTAGCGGCTGTGCTGATTTCTTTTCATCACAAAGTATAACTATATTATCCCTCATTTTTATATATTTTAAGTGAGGAGCCATAAAAGATTGATAATTCTGAACTGCTTTTAACTTTTATATATGTCAGGTACTAAAGTAACAGTATAAACTCTCATTTGGTGGTTTAATAACTCCCTGTACTTTATATGATTTAAGATTAGATATGTGAAACAGATATACTCATGCTACTGAATTTTAATATCATGGTCCCAAGGACAGCATTTAAAAAACTATCAGGGTACAGAGAGCACAAGTATTTTGAAAATGAGCTATTCTAAAACAAGCCTTAAGGGAAACAAATTCTCACAAACAAAACAAAAAGACAATACAAAGTTTGGGGGTTAGTGTTCCATTAAGACATTTTAAATGTAGTACTACTTTTTTGTTGCATGGCAATTTAAAACCACTGGATACAATACTAAATATATGTGTAAGATTTCAGAATACTTGTAACTCTGAATTTCAAATTTAAATACTATTCAATGTTTCCTGGACCTCCCCTAGGGAAACCCATCATTGCCTATCACTAAAGGTAAATACCTTTTATTTAGAAGAACCCTCTCATCTATGTGTTTCCCCAGTTTTGACAGCTTTTAAAGGGTTTTCCACAGAATCAACTGTAACCCAGAACCACCTGACAGACCTCAATGCCAAGTCCTGTACTTTTGACTTGATTAAAAATTTTCCCTGCAGTTTCAATTTTAGGTCCTGAGGACATTCTACTTCCTAACCTGGAGTGTTCCTGCATTTACTTCATTGTTGTACTTCACCCATCTGGGTGTGCTGGATGACTTATCTCCACTTTTGCGAGTCCCTGGTTTATTTGAGGTCAAGGACAGCTGAAGTCCCTGTGCTCCGCATTAATAGTTATAGCAAGACAGTCAGTGAGTGCAGTTTTGGTCTTAATAATCTCCACAGAAAATTTTAAATTTCATTATTTCAGCGTATCATAAAAGTGAGTTCAAAATTAGAAAATAAGCCGTGGTTTACAGAATACTCCTCGCGAGGTTCAGCTAAGGCCCCCAAATTTGCTACAGATGACCCACTTTGGCCTCTAGCGGGGAGCACAGCTTCAACTTCACTACACTCCCCGCCTGCTGCCGCCTCGCACCACCTTATCCTTGGGTGAGTAATGTAAGGGTCGAGCTTCCGTGCAGAGATGCTCACACTGTGCCCGAGTGCTGAATGGGACCAATGCATCACCCCATCTCATGACCGCCTTGGGGGGTGCGGGAGGGGACGCTAAGACTCCTGTGTTCAATAACCCGCTCCTACCGGGACCTTGCAAGGGACGAGAGGAGAGGAGCTTCCAAGGGCAGGTCTGCGTTGAAGACCACGCTAAATTCTTCCGTTTTGGGGAATAGAACCGTGGGCTTCCACGGGGGCCTTCCCTTCCCTAATTATCACCGAGAGGCCCATCCATCAAATGCAAGGCCACCAAAGGCCATACAGTTGAGGAGGAGAAAACTCAGAGACGCGATGAGAAACGAGGCCGACTGAGGGAAGGACACTGGCTCCAGGGACCGGGAGAGGGCAGCGCCGGCGGCAGGAGGGCCCAGTCCCGGTGCTCTTACCCACGGTGGACTTGCAGGCCTCGCAGAAGGTGTCATCGGTGAAGCGCTCCATCAAGCTGGTCTTGCCCACGCCGCGTGAGCCTATAATGATGACCTGCAGCTTGAAGTCGGCAGGCCTAGGGGGTTGCTTCCTCCGGCGGGCCTGGCCACCCGACAGCGCCGGGGAGCCCGCGCCCAGGCCGCCGCCGCCGCCCCCTGCCCGTCTCTGCAGCGCGGCGCCCGGATCCATGCACGCATACGGCTCCCGCTCGGCTCGCCGCCCGCTGCTGCCGGACCCCCGGACGCGCGCCCCGGGTCCTGGTGCCCCCTCGGCCTCCGCCGCGCGCCAGGGGTCGACCCCGGGCTCGGCGTCCGCCCACTCGAGCGGCCCCGGCGGCCCGCCGGCTTCGCGCTGCAGCTGCGCTGCTGGCTGGCTCCCAACGCTCGGGTCCAAGCCACTACCGCTGCCGCCGCCGGGAGAGGAGGAAGGGAAGCAGCTACTCCGCAGCAGCGGCAGGAGCATCCCGGACAAGGAGGGACAGGAAGCGCAGGCGCGGGGCGGAGAAGGGGGGGCGCCTGCGCCAGACTTGAGGCCGACCGCACGCGCGCCCCCTGCCGGCCGGAGGACCACCCGCCCTGCGCGCCTCTGCTGCTGGCTTCTATCCTCACCTACTTTGCTTTCGTGGAGCCCTTCTGCTTTGCTTCCACTGCATCCCTCTTGCTCCCTCTCTCTTACCTCTCTTTTGTTTCTGGCGGCTCTTTTATCTTCCCTTTCACCCCATCCTTCCCTCTTTTCCTTTTTACTCCTCCTTTCCCTGCTTTCAATGAGCAGTCCGAAAACACCACTCCCGTTTATTGGCCATCTCTTCCCCAAAACCTGTTACCCTCTCAAGATGTGTCTCCAAATCACTGCTACAACGCTCGACGTTACCAGGACGCTCGCAAGTCCCCAACCTCCACTGTCACCTCCGGCCAGCTCCGGGCTTCTGTGCAGGCCCCCGTGCTCGCGCACACCCCAAAACTGGAAGAAGCCCCGCGCACTCCCGATTGGGCGGTAGACCTCATCTTTTCCTATCATGCGAGTTTTCCATTTCCCACAAGAAACACAAGAAGTCAGCTATTTTTATTGCCGATTGCTGCCTCATTCAAAGTTAGGGAGTTTTTATTTCGTTTAACTTTAAAAATAAATAAATTGGATGCTCCGTTGGGGAAGCGAGTAAGAACTCAAGGAGTAGTAGGAAACTCCAAAAAGTTAGGAATTATGGACTCAAGTATGTTTTGCCATTTCTATTAGAAAGGATTTAAGGATACCGAAAATTCGTTGTCGTCGTCGGCAGCCGTCCGTCTCGAGAGAGGATGGTGTAGCTTCTTAAGAGTCTATCTGCACCGCCGAGAATGGCTGTGCAGTCCGACTCGGGAGTGACATGGTATCTGTCTCCTCCCGTGTTGAATCGACATCTTGCGATGACGCTGAAGCTACAGAGCCTGGGCAGGGTAATATGGAGGGTCTGCTGTTGCCCATGCAGCAGACCCCCCCTCTCTTCGCAGCTGAAGGGTCCAAGGGAAAGACGGAGTCGATACAGCTTGGGTTCAGGTGCGCCGCAGGAGTTGCCGGTGTTGACTACAACGTGTCAAACCGCCTTAGGGACTCCGGCTCCGGATTTTCTGTCGGGGTTTACTCCCTTAGCCTTTCCCCTGAAGAGGTATGCCGCAAGGCAGCGGAGGTTTTTTGGAGTCAGAGTTTTCCTTCTCTGATGTACCCTGACTGGAAGATCGAACCAGCGACACTTAGCTCGCAGGCCGACGCTCAATCCACTGAGCTAAACCAGCCAGGGCATACCGAAAATTACTGCTCTGATTTCTTGCCAGGGACTTGTTTAGCAAATTCCTCAGCGTAAACTTGAGCACGCACCTCAGAACACAGGGTTCTAAATATGATAGGAGCTGGCACATTTGGCGATAATGATCACGTAACCCACCAAATTTCAGCTTTATTTAGAACTGGGTTTAGTAATGCATAGTACACGTGGATGTTAGTCTACAAACCTCATTTGTAAAAATCTAGCACTGCCCACAAAGTAATTTGGAAGTTTACATTTATAAGTGAATTCTTAACTTTCCAAAAACAATCACAGTAGGATTCTTTTCCATCATTCTTGAGATATTTAAAGTATGATTGGATCTCATTATTTTAAACACACTTCCATCACTTAACATCAGGGAACTATTCTGAGCTGTGGATTTCTCCACTTTTCTACAAGAATGAGAATAGTTGGTGCCGGGAAAATTGGACACGTACGTACAGGAAAATGAAACTAGACCACCTTTTTACACCATATACAAGAATAAATTCAAAATGGATCAAAGACTTAAATGTTTGGCCCCAAAATGTAAAAACCCTAGAAGAAAACATGGGCAGTAAAATCTCAGACATTGCTTATAACAATATTTTTTCTGATATATCTCAGGCAAGGAAAACAAAAGAAAAAATACACAAATGGACTATATCAAATTTAAAAAGTTTTGGCAGCAAAGAAAACCATCAACAACAACAACAAAAATAACCCTCTGAATGACAGGACATATTTGTCGATACTTCTGATAATGGGTTAATATCCAAAATTTATAAAGAACTTATAAAAACTCAATAACAGGAAGACAATTCAATGAAAAAAAGGCAAACGACCTGAATAGATACTTCTCCAAAGAGGTTACATAGATGACCAATGGACCTATGAAAAGATGTTCAATGTCACTAATCATCAGAGAAATGCAGATTGAAACCACAATGAGATACCTCCTCACACCTCTCAGAATGGCTATCATCAATAAATCCACAAAGGAGTATCAGCAAGAATGTAAAGAAAAGGGAACCCTCATGCACTTTTGGTGGGACTGCAGAATGGTGTAGCCACTGTGGAAAGGCTATTTAGTTACCTCAAAAAAATTAAAAATGGAACTGCCTTATGACCCAGCAATTCCACTTCAGGGAATATATCTGAAGAAACTTGAAACACTAATTCGAAAGAATATAAGCACCCCTGTGTTCATTGCCACATTATTTACAATAGCCAAGATTTGCAAGCAGCCTAAGTGTCCATCAGTAGTTGAGTGTATAAAACAAATATGGGACATTTACACAATGGAATACTACTTGGCTGTAAAAGAGAAGAAAACTTTACCTTTTGTGACAGTATTGATGGACCTGGAGAAGATTATGCTAAGTGAAATAAGCTAGTCAGAGAAAGACAAATACTATATGATTTCACTCATGTGAAATCTAATGAACAACTGATCTAACAAGTAAAATAGAGACAGACAGCAGGCTGACAACTCTGGGCAGTCATGGGGGTTGTGGGTGGAGGGGTCAAGAAAAGAAAGAACTCATGGACATGGACAACAGTGTGGTAATTGCAGGGGGATATGTGGAGGTGGGAGAGGGCATAAGGGGATAAATTATAATGGAAAAAATACAGGAGGGTGGTCTAAGGGGGTTAAATAGTAATGGAAAAATACAATAAAAATACTAAAAAAAGAAAAAATACAAAAAAAAAGAAAAAGAAAAAGAAAAGCCTATTCAAAAAAAGAGAGAATAGTGCCCCTCTTGACCTTTAGCATTTTAAGGGGGGGGGGGGGGAACCAACGAATAATCTTTGTAAAGTCTGTTGTAAACCATAACTCACTGTGTAAATGTGAGGAATTAAGGACACTGATTTCGACATGACTTTTTGGGAATACCATGATTTCACAAAACAAGACACATCTGAAAAGGTAATCTCAAGATTTTAATTAGGTCTATTCTGATTTATAGCACTGCCTGTCCTAATAGGCAGATGGCTGTGTCATGTCTCGTGAGGTTGAAGACCTCCTGCCCAGCATAAAATATTGTCCCCGTAAAGAAGCTCTTTAATTTCCTCCCCTGGGTTAAATGGCAGAGGTTTGAGTAGTACCTCCAGAGGGCACAGTTAAAATCCACTGTGCTGCTTTTACCAACTATCTGTCACTACCTAGTGTTCCAGCATATAGAACCGTACCAGATCGTCGTTGGCAGCCGTCCGTCTCGAGAGACGATGGTGTAGCTTCCCAAGAGTCTATCTGCACCGCCGAGAATGGTTGTGCAGTCCGACTCGGGAGTGACACGGTATCTGTCTCCTCCCGTGTTGAATCGACATCTTGCGATGACGCTGGAGTGTCCTCTCCAGTGAAGCTGAAGCTACAGAGCCTGGGCAGGGTGATATGGAGGGTCTGCTGTTGCCCATGCAGCAGACCCCCCCTCTCTTCGCAGCTGAAGGGTCCAAGGGAAAGACGGAGTCAATACAGCTTGGCTTCAGGTGCGCCGCAGGAGTTGCCGGTGTTGACTACAACGTCAAACCGCCTTAGGGACTCCGGCTCCGGATTTTCTGTCGGGGTTTACTCCCTTAGCCTTTCCCCTGAAGAGGTATGCCGCAAGGCAGCAGAGGTTTTTTGGAGTCAGAGTTTTCCTTCTCTGAACCGTACCAGATAAATATTACAATTCACCATATATTTGTGAAGAAATTTAGGGCTCTGTCCTAAATCCAGAATGTGAAATAAAGGTGACACTCCGCCATCCTGCTATTTGCCCCCAAATTCCTTTCTACCATTTTGCAAAGCCCCCTTTCTTCACTATCACCTTAATACCACCATCACCACCCAAGACAGAGAAGTTGCAACTTTGAGAGGCTGGAACTGGAAGAGGATGTAAATTAAAAAACAAAGAGTAAGGAAGGAATCTGGGGATTACCAATACTAACAAGAAGGCAAAGGAAGAGGGGCTTCCCAGGAAGTGAGGGAGGAATCTGAAGATAATGGGGTGGTCATGGGGAAATAAGGAAGGAGAGAAGATTCAAAAGAGTCAAATATTGCATAATAATCAAGTAAAATAAGTACAGGTACTCCTCACTCTGAATGGCATTGAGGGACCATAAAAATGATAAAGCTCAAAGAGCCAAAATGATCTTCATAATCTATGGGAAAAATATGATTGTCCCATTACCTTTAAAATTTTTGTCAAAATACTGGAAACACTCTTTTGTATTATAAGAAATGAAAATAAAATTGTAAAACTAGTATTTAGGACATCAACGCAAAGCATCAGAAATGTTGAAAATTAAAGTGCTTCAGCAGTACTTGTCTTCTTGTCATGTAATTTACTATAATGAGTGGACATCTTTTCAATGCCATAGTAAATTGTTATACTTCTTTCTAAGTTTGGATCAGCTTCCAACATTTTATTCTTTGTGCTTTCAATGTTATGAAGTATCTCCAAAAGTTCATTTAATGTTATATTTCTTGCTGGCCTCAGTTACTTTGGGCCATCCTCGTCCTTCTCATCACAACCACTTTGCCCCTTTGTGTTCATAAGCTGGTCTTCACTGAGTTCTTCTGTCTGCACATCTAAAAGCTCTGGAGAGGCAGCAGGGCCACCAGTACCATTGTCAGCAGTTTCTTCTATAACTCCATTTATGTGCATTGGAATATTACTTCCAGCATTACCACTTTTTATTTCTTTGCTTTACTTCACCTTCGTTGGCCAGTTTCCTCTTTTGACTATCCATTTTTGTAAAATGTCATGCTGGCGTGGCTCATTTTGATGGGCATTGTCACACACACTGAAAGGTCTTGAGTTCCATTCCTTGTTTAGGGCACTTGCCTAGATTTGGATTTGGTCCCTGGTTGGAGTGTGTACAGGAGGCAACTGATCGATGTTTCTCTCCCTTTCTTTCTCCCTCCCTTCTCCTCTCTATAAAACCAATAAACATGTCCTTGGGTGAAGATTAAAAAAAAAATCCTTACAAAAATTACAACTTAGAGTATTAGTATACCCCCTCCCTGGGGCTTTAAAAAGAGAGGCAACTAATTTAAAAAAATAATAAAATGTGGGTTTAACACTGGGAGACTAGGAGGTGACCCCATGACACACTTTACTCTGTGTGGAAACCGAATGACACACAGAGTGACCAGTCACCAACAGGCTTTGAAAGAAGTGATGTTATAATGAAGAGACAACCTCATTTTTTGATGTGTGAATGCTGACATCTTTTAAGGCTCACCCCTCCCTGTTACCCTTGTGTCCCACATCTGGGCAAGCTGACAAGAAAGTCCAGGTGCTGCCTCCTTCGGGAGAGTCAAACCATGCAAGCCCCTTCTTGCCCACGTGCAGGAGCTCTCACCCTAGCCCACCCCCTGAGCACAATAAACCCCTGAGCCAGTCTCCTTCCTTCTGTGCTCAAGTCACTTCAGAACTGGCTTGGGAGGTCCATCCTGTTCTTCCAAGAAAGCTTCAATCGTGTAAATAACAAACACATTCTCTTGACTTGTGCATGGTGCCATCAGTCTTGACGTCCATACCAAACTTTGGGGGAAGTCTGTCCTTTTTCTGTGTGTTCATGACAGACATGGTGATCACTGATTAAGATGCACATCTGGTATTTATATAGTTCAGTCTGTGGACTGAAGTTTGTACTTTATGCAATTACTCATAGTTAATATACCATGGTAAGGGAAATTTGAATGGCTGGGGAAATGGTGTTATTTAACCAAATTGTGGTAACTGAAATTTCTCCTTTCAAAACCATGTGAAGAGAGGACTGTTTGTATTGAAAAGCATTTATTACAATGGAGTGGGAATCAGATTGTATTATTATTCTCTGCTAACAGAATTCTGAGTTTTGTCCACATAGTCACACTGCTCTGTGAAGTCATGTGCTTCAGGTAAAGCTTGCCCAAGAATCAAGACCAGGGGGAGAATGTTTATTTGTCTATGTCAATCACTCGGATTCTAGTCTCCTTATCAGTAAGTGGCTTTGGAAATGGCATATAACTAAACTCTGATCAATGACACATGCAGGGAAATCTTTGGGAGGATAGAGCTGGTAAAAGGTTCTTAGCTCTTCAAAAAAGACCCAAGGAAGTGATAGTCCCTTTTCTACCTCTGACCCTTTGTATGAAGGGTATAATGCTTATAGGAGTAGCTGCCATTTTGAGAAGAGTCAGCTGACAGGTTGTACATGACAGAGTGGAAGGATGAAAAGACCTATGACTTTTTAAAAATTATTTTATTTATTTTTTATTTTTACAGGGGAAGAGAGGGAGAAAGAGAGGGAGAAACATCGATGTGAGAGAGAATAGGAACATCAGTTGGTTGCCTTTCACAGCCCCTCAACTGGGGACCAAAACTGCAACCCTGGCATGTGCCCAGACTGGGACTCAAACTGGTAGCCTATATCATCTCCCTCCCTCTCCCCATTCCCCCTCCCTGTTGACCTCCCCCCAATATGTTCCCCGTACCTATAGTTCTTTTTCCACTCTCGTTGCCTGTTTAGTTTGCCTTTGTTTCAATTCCCTAGCTTCTGTTGTTTCTTGTGATGCAGTTTTCATTTTAGATTTCATTGTCTTGATCCTCCTTTTTCTAAACCAGTTCCTTTAACATCTCATATAACAGTGGTTTGGATCTAATGAACTCTTTCAGTTTTATTTTGTCCTGGAAACACTTTCTCTGTCCTTCTATTCTGAATGACAATTTCGCTGGATAGAGTATTCGTGGTTGTAGGTTTTGGATTTTCATTACTTTGAATATTTCTTGCCAGTCCCTTCTTGCCTGCAGGGTCTCCCTTGAGAAGTCAGCTGATAGTCTAATTGGGACCCCTTTGTACATAATTCTTTTCTTCTCTCTTGCTGCTTTTAAGATTCTCTCTTTATCTTTAATTTTTGACATTTTGACTATAATGTGTCTTGGAGTGGTTCTCCCTGGGTCCAGTTTTTTTGGAACTCTCTGTGCTTCCTGGACCTGTAAGTCTATTTCCTTCCCCAAGTCTGGGAAGTTCTCCTTTATTATATTTTCACTCAATTTTTCAAGTTCTAGTTCATCTTCCTCGCTCTCTGGCAAACCAATGATTCTTATGTTGGGCCTTTTATAGCTGTCCCAGAGGTTTCTGATCCTCTCATCGTTGCTTCCCATTTCCTCTCCCTGCATTGGTTGACTGCTTGTTCCTTCTCCATATTCCAGTTTGTTGAAATGAACTCTGGATTTTTTTTCCTCACCATCTGTCTTGTATGTGGTTTTGTTCCTTTCGTTATGAGTGTTTTTTGCTTCTTTCTCATCTTTTTCCAGATCTTTTGTGAATTCTGTAAGCCACCTGATAACAATGGCCCAGAACTGATCATCTGACAGGTTTGTTATCTGTTCATCTGTCAGGTTCTCCATCTGTTGCCTGGTGAGCTGTGCCACCGGGATTTCTATAGTTGTCTGCCTCATTTTGACAGATGCGTTTTGTTTTCTTGGGCCGGCTGTAGGGGGCAGTGCCTGTGTACTCGTAATGACCCGTTCGGCAGCCTTTCTTGCTGTGCCGTGGTGCTTTGTCGTCACAATCCAGCGACCGGTGCCTGTCCGCGACCTATTTTGCAGCCCTGTGGCGCTTTCTTTGGGGGCGGGGGTCCAAGATGGATTCACACAGTTATTCCGCTAGGAGACCAGGATCCATCCTCCCGCCCCCCTGGGCCTCACTGTTCAAGGCGATGTGGTGGCTGCTTTCCCCAGCGTTGGGGTCGCGAGCTGCCGGGGGTTCGACTGCAGCCGGGGTTGTTCTCCCCGCCGCTGTCCCAGGTGCGACCGCAAACAGCGCCGCCCTCTTTTGCTCTTACCTGCCCAAAGGGCGCCGCTGGTTTATAACTTCATATGTTGGGCTTCCGTGTAGTTTTATTTTCTGGAATTTCTAGTTATCCTTTGTTTTGAAGTAGTTGTATTCCTCTCTAGTTGTAGAGGGAGACCTAGCGCGTCCGTCTAAGCCTCCATCTTGGCCGGAAGTCTATATAGGTATCTTCAATACCTTTTTTTTTTTTTTTTCACTGCGAAAGGACACTTTCTGTTCACACTTTAAGATAGAAATAGTGAAATGATTGTGTGGGTGTTTTAAGGTTTTTCTTTTAATATTTTAATGTAATTTCTAAATTCACATTTAAGCCTACTTTTATCGTTAAAAAAAATAATCTATTTTTAGCCCTGGTCAGTGGATTGAGCACTGGCCTGCAAACCAAAGTGTCGCCAGTTCGATTTCCGGTCAGGGCATCTGTCTGGGTTGTGGGTTGGGTGAGAGGCAACCACACGTTTATATTACTCTCCCTCTCTTTCTTTCTCTATTCCCCTCTCTCTTAAAAAATGAATAAATAAAAATTAAAAATATAACCTATTTATAAAAGGTAATAAGAGAGGTATTTCAGGAGACATCAAGTTTTTCAGTGTTATATCTGTCTCCTGAACTCTTGTAACCTGTGCATTGAACAGACTTGATTCATGAGGTATCATCACAAAATAACTGTATTGTATCTGTCACTGTTCTTTTACATTTATTCAGTGGGGCTAGTTTTCTCTGTACCTGGACAAGAATTCAAGCAGCTCTATGACTCTGCAGGTCACTCTTAAGTAATGCAAATCATCTCAATACAGAAATGAACATTTCCAGTCTGCTGCAATTTTCTAAACTCAAACTTGGTTTACTTGAGGTGTCTCTCCTCTGCCAGGTGGGAAGTCTGTAGCCAAGGGAAGGAAGGGGTGCTTTTCTCTTTCCCCACCTACTGTTTTATTTCTTCCCACACCCTTGTGGTTTGCTAACAATGGCTCCTGCAGGGGTGGGGTTCCACAGAGATAATGGGGAGACAAAAGAAGGAACGATCAGGACTGAATGATACTGGCATAAGTCGGCTGCCTGCCCTCTGGAGTTGGTCGATGTATAAGGCTGATTCTTTCATTTGTGAACATTTGTGTGGGTGCCTCAGAGGTCTCCCTCCAGCCTCTCACGCTGTGGGCATTTCCCACTTGCAGTTCACAGTTCGGGGTGGTGATTTCCTCTGGCTCATTGTGTTTTGCTCAGAGCCATGGCAATCCAGCAATAGCTGTGGCCCTCTTGGACAAGACCTAACCCCAATGGCTTTCTCATGGGTGAGCTCATGTCTGGCCCACAGTAAACATTTATGCTCCTGTCCTTGGGCATGCTGGCCTCCTACACAGATGCCTCTCTGTTCCCTCAGCCATTAGCACAGCCACTGCATCTCTCATCCTTTAGATTTCTCAAATGGGAATCAGACACCAGTGCTCTGGGCTCCCACTGCATGGAACACAGACCAGGCTCTCCATGCGGTTCCTTTATGCCTCTCACAGTAGTTTGAGTTGAGGGCAAGCATCTTCCTGGGGCTCAGACTTGGTGCATCAACGGCTCTTTCTAAAAGTCCCCTGCACACATTTCTCCAGTGTCTGCACATTCTGACCTTTGATGTAGGTGAGATTTAAAGTTTCTCACCACCTGTCCTAAAAGTTAGCATCCTTATTTGGAACCTCAGTTTGACCTATGCTCTTCCTGAATTTAGGGTCTCAGCCAAAACTTGCATTTTAATATCAAATTATATACTACAATGCTCCCTTTTCTTCAATTTAAATTTAAAAAATATAAATAAATATTAATTCATCCTTCAAAGATTTTTGTTTGTTTGTAAAATTAAAAAATGCAGCTATACTTTGTTCTCAGTCCATTTATTCCTAAGCACTAGACATCTTAGGGTTTTACATCATGCTTAGCTTTAGAGTTAAAACTGGAAGTGATAATACCTTTCATTTATATAGCACTTTGGAGTTTAAAAATGAATGCTTCCAAATTGCTTATTTCTACACTCAACTGTTCAGAATCAAGAAACATAAAAGAACTGTTAGAAAAAAGATGGAGCTATGAATACGTAATGTAACCTCCTGGTCCATCTCAGAAAGTAAGCAGGTACAACTTCAGCACATTTGTACCTCAACTGAGATTATTGTTTTATTGTTTGTTTCAATGATTCTTTTCGATTTACTCATTGATGACCATGCTGTTCTTTCTTGAAAGGAGGCATTCAAACATGAAGGCTAAACTCTCTGATGCTGTATTTTAATATCGAACATGCTGGTGACGTTGATCTGGTGAAATGACTGCTCTCTAGGGGATGCTGTCATTCTGTTACAGAAACAGGGGATTCCAAAAATCCCTGGAGTTTGCGGCTGGGGGATGGGGAGAAGGAAGCAGCTTTCAGAATGCCTCCACACACCTGAGGCTGGTGGCTGGTGTCTTTAATTATGCAACATTGCTTGGATGCTTCCAAGGCCTCAGGTGGATGGGAGGAGTTTTGAACCAGGGGACGGCATGTGAACCAGGGGATGGTATGGAAAGCACACAGAGCCTACGTGGGGTTCTGTGAATGGTCAGAACTGTCGGCAACACCCACTGCGTCAGAGGACGCAGTCAGGGATATATAGGCAGCTGCGAACACTTGGGGGGCGCGCTCTGGGGCTGTCTCCCTCGCTGGCGGATGTTCACAGGGGTGCTCTGGAGGAGAGGAGATTCACGCGGTTTACAGAAAGAAGACAGTTTGAAAGGAGGCTGAGAATCCCGGTGGTTTTGTATTGAGAGCTGAAGGGCACCACAGCACAGAAAGGACCTCCCCAATCAGATTGAATGATTGGCAGCCGCTGGTAAAGCTGAACTGTGTTTGGGAAGTAGGGAAACGGTGTTTCTGACCTTCCTAAAGCTGGCTAGGTTTGGTAGGGGGGAGGCAAGGATATGTGTAACTGTTAAATAAACCATTTTCTTTTCACTCAACTGAAGTATTAAGAGTTGTAATTCTGGCGGCGGGCAATCGGACCCCTAACTAAAGAGCCCGTGGGTTTGTTTTTCAATTGGAGCAGCCCAGGGGTTCTGTAACAATTCAAGGGATGTTTCCCACACATGTCTTAAGACCAATCGAGGTGGCCCCCACGGTGCCTGCAGGAGGATCAGGGCCCAACCACTCTGTCCTCAGAAAACATCCACCACTTTTACTGCACCTTAATTGCATTTCCAAAGTGTGAAGTTCTTGTTTCCCACCCAGGCTAGTGATTTCCTCTGGAATAAAGTTTTGTTAATGATGGAACTGTGACTTTCTGTCACACACACACACAAAGGCAATTTAAAAAATCCCTCTCATTGTCTTTTCCTTCTTCTTTTCTCCTTTCTCCTCCTCCCTTCTCTCTCCCTCTTCTTCTCTCTTTCTTTCTATTTATTTCTCTGTATAAAACATTCACTCCAACTTTAGCCCAGCTGAAGATATCTACCTTAGCATTTGCTTGGAGACTAAACCTCTATTTTTCTCCCCTGCTGGGGAGACAAAAAGGCTAAAAGCCTTGGAAGTCAGAGACTAAGGTCTACCTTCTCTTCCGAATCTCCTTCCTCCTGTTCTTGGTCAGGAGACACAGGAAGTCCCCCACAGCCCCACTGGACACTCCAGACATGGTCCCTCACCACAGGAAGCCGCCAGCCTTTTTAAAGGAAGTAGGTTAACTTTTGTTTTTTTCTTCTGATGACTTCTTCAATTTCTTAGTTCTGATTTCATGTTTAAGAAATTTGATGAGAGAAATGGGTTTCTCTAGCAGTAATATGGGGCTTATCAAAAACCTCTGAGTCTTGGGCGTCATCGGCCTAGGGCCTGTAGTATACTTTTTAGTCTGTGTCAGGACAGATGTCACCATTGTCTGTCAACATCTCTAACCTGCACCCAGACATACTCAAGCAAGCCTGACTTAGCAGTACTTTATAGTACTCACTTCAGTACTCTTCCTCTCAGGGTTTTTAGGTATGGCAAATCCGACCTTGCCACGCCTTTTAACGTGACATAGATCTTTTCATTCAATGTTGCTTTATCATTTAATTAATTTATCAGTTTATGCCACTGACAAATGTTATTGTCTGTCTTTCTGACACTTGTGTCAGTTGATGAAGGTCTAGAGAAGGATTCCTACCTTTAAAGAACTCACAGCCCTGTCGAGGATATATCTCTTTCTGTATCTGCCTCCCAGCATATCAGCTATTCAGTGTATGGAATATTTCTGGAACCACTTCAAGTCTTCTTGGTTCCATATCGTGTTCCAACTATAGATGCAGCTACCTACACAGTGCAGGCTCTGAACAGGTAGAAGGAGCAACCTGACAGTGTCTTGCCTCTTAACAGATTCATGTCAGCAGCCTTTCACAGGGTCTTTCGAATGTCAGTTTGGGTCCCTCCATGGGTATCTGCTTAGTGCCTATGCATGATAGCCAGGATATACAGGAATTAACCCTGGTGGGGCACCCTTGATCAGTGGGTGACAGGAGCGTCCCCTTTTGATTGCTTGACCAAGATAGTAAGCCAGAAGCAATGCCACATCTTGGGAGATATTGCAGCAATTAGCACTATCATCAAGAATAAAAGATGTAGGGGTTGAGCCTCATCATATTCTGTTCCATTTTCTGTTTGGTTTTTACCCAATCCAGATATATCATGGCAGAGACCAGTAGGTTACTGAAAATTACACAAGTGGCAGTCAATTGCAATGGCTGTAATAATTAAATACATGTATACTTTACTGGAGCAGGTTAGCTCCTCTTTTGGCAGTTGGCATGCAGCTGTTGGTCTGGCAAACACATTTCTCTGATGGCCGTTGATAAGAAGAAAAGAAAGCAGTTTGTTTTTATAGAGAAGTATACCAATACTTTCTAGAGCTCTCTTATTATTTCTCATAATACAATTTATAGGGGTATTGATTATCTTAACATTTCCCAAACCACCATGCTAGTCCATTCTATTAATAATATCATGCAAATTGGACTTGGTGAGTATAAATTGGCCAGAACTCCAGATGCCCTTGTAAAATACAAGTGTGGGTGTGGGTGAGAGATAAACAGCATAAAGATGCAAGAATCTACTATTTTGGTAAACATTTTAGGGACCTAATGGTTTAGGGAAAGAAAGGAAACTCCCTCTAAGAAAAAGGGGAAGTGGTTGCACCTTGCATCCTCAACTAGTTTAAAAAAATAAAAATGAAACAAAAAGACAAGGCACTTGGTGAGACTTTGGATTTTGGAGGTATATCATATACCACACTGGGAAATACTACTCTGACCCTCTTACGGGCTGACTCAGAAGGTTACCAGTTTTTAGTGGGGCTCAGAGCAAGAGAGGACTTTACAGAAGGTCCAGGCTACCCTTCCATCAGGCCATTTTACCCAACAGAGCTAATGCTGCTAGTGGTATCCGTGGAAAATAAGGAGGCTGTATGGGAAGTCTTTACAGTTCTGAGGAAATGACATTTTACAGCAGAGAAATACTTGCCATTTGTTTTTGTTTTAAAGATGTATTTATTTTTAAATAAAGAGGTGCTAATTTAATACTTACATGTATTAATAATTTTCAACAATAATAACAACTGTTTAGAACAGCAGTGCTCAAACATTTTATTCTCACATATCACTGCATTCTCGAAACATTTCTGAGCTCTTTGCTTTTGTTTATGTGTTCTATCTATTAGTAGTTACTGATTAGAAATTAAAACTGAGAAAAATGTATATATTAAAATTAAATTTCCACCTTTAAAATGCTTAATAAATTCACCAAATGTTAACATACATACTACACATTTATAAAAATACTTAATTGTTAAAGACAAAACAAAATGTAGTGGTGAGGGTGACATCGTTTCACATTTAAGCAGCCAGGGTTTCATATGTGCTTCTGCATTTGAACTGTTGCAATATACTTGCCATTTGAAATACAACTCCTGGTGAGCTACCAGGTTCTACCAGTGACTGACTTCCTAACCAGAGACACCCAGTGTCCGTGTGACCAGAGCTGACCATCATGAGCTGGTATTATCAGACCTACCACTTAACAAGGTCAGAAAGCAATGCTACATTCAGGATCACCACCAGCAGGCTTAGAAGACCCATATATTTTATCAGGTGGCCCAGAATCTTATACAATATCTGTGACAACAGTACCTATGCCCCAACTTAAACCTGTGGCTTAATGACGGTGGGGTAGGAGAAAGGGTTCCTACCAGTAGTTGGCAGAGGGGGAAAAAATTCAGGTTTTGTTTACTAATGATTTATCATGATATTTTGGTGCTAGCCATAAATGGATTGCTGCTACACTACAGCTACACTACAGCCCTGCTTAGGAGTGGCCTCGAGGATAGGGGTCAAAGAAATCCCCCCAAGTGGACAGAACTGCAAGTGATATTTTTCATTGCTCATTGGTGTGGACAAGTCATCAGTGGTATGGGTATATGCATATTCCTGGGTCATGACAAGTGGCTTGACTGGTTGATTAGGGACCAGTTAGGAACAAAACTTGGACTTCATGTGAACTAGAGAAATTAAAAGTCTTTAATATGTATAGATGGGGTGAAATATTGTAGGGACACTATCTTTGCATGAACAGGTTAATAACTAAAAAGGTCTATGAGCTGTACACTTAGAGATCAGATTCAGAGCTTGATCTATAAACAGCCTTGCGCCGTAATCTCTTATTATTAGAAAATTTGGCTGCCTAATCGGGGTAACAGAGATCTGTTGCTGAAAAATTGTTACATCTGCCTCAAGTGAACTTTTACCTATAATGTGGTAGTTGACTTGGGATTTCATAGAGCTTACAAGAGGTTTTATTAACTGCTTTGTTCCTGCTCACAAATGAATGTTTATTCATTCAATATGTCTATGTGTGATTGATCTGCTTTTTAAAAATATTTTATTTAGTTTTAGAGAGAGGAGAAGAGTGGGAGAAAAAGAGGAAGAGAAACATTGATCAGTTGCCTCTCATACTCACCCCAATAGGGACTGAACCTGAAACTCGAGCATGTGCCCCAACTGGGAATCAAAACAGTGACCTTTTGCTTTGAGGGATGATGCCCAAGCAACAGAGCCACACCAGTCAGGGCCAGAATCTGTTTTCAAACATGCTTTCATCATAACTTAGCAGCAATGTCATAGGTAACCTTCACCCACCTTAAATGTTTTGATGGCTACCATTAAATACTAAAACGCAACCACGGATCCTATCTGACCTCATTAAGCTATGAAGTTTGCAACACAAGAAACTGAACAAGGATTAAGGTTGTGGGTTTGAAATGGCCAAGGGTGGATGAGGCTGCCAGAGAAACTTGATGAATCCAAACTATCCAGAAAAAGTGGGGTTCATTAAAATTACTAGTCAAGATCTGCACAAATTCTGAATTTATTACTATAAAATATAACTGGCATAGGGATAGTCAAGCAAATAGAACAAAAGAAAATCCCAGAAGCATACATATGAACATTTGACTTATAACAGAGGTGCACCATAGGACAATGAGAAAACAACTGTGTTCCAAAAAATAGGCCTAAGATGATTGGACATCCATATGGCCATAAAATGAAATTAGATCTTCACCTCACACCATCCATCAGAATAAACTCCAGGTGGATTATTGACTTAAATGAAAAGACAAATTGTAAATGGCTTTACAAGTTTGGGGGAAAAAAATCTTCATGATCTCAGAAAGGAAAGATTTCTTATACAAAACACAAATGCTCTATGCATACAGAGAAAAATTGATACTTTGACATTTATTTTTTCCTTTTTATCAAACTTATTGATGTCACTGGTTAACAAAATTATAGGTTTCAGGTGCACATATCCACAACACATCATCTGTAGACTGTATTGTGTGTTCACCACCCCAAGTCAAGTCTCAGTTCGTCACCATCTATCCCCTCTTTACCTTCCTCCACCTCCTCCAACCAACCCACCTCTCAGCACTGTTTTTAGTGTTCATGAGTTCTTTCTCTCTCTCTTCTATTTATTCTCAATTCCTAACACCCACCAAGCTCACTGCCTCCCATCTAACAGCTGTCAGCCAGCTCTCCATCTATGAGTCTGGCTCTATTTTGATTGTTCAGTTTGTTCATTAGATTCCACATATGGATGAAATCATATGATATTTGTCTTTCTCTGGCTTATTTCACTTAGCATAATGCTCTGTAGGCCTATTCATGCAGTCACGAAGGGTAAGATTTCCTTTTTTATGGCCACGTGCATTTCATTGTATACAACTTTTCTATCTGCTCATCTACTGATGGACACTTGGGCTGCTACCAAATCTTGTCTATTGTAAATAACACTGTAATGAACATAGGAGTGCATATATTCTTTCGAATTAGTATTTCTTTGAATAAATTTGCAAAAGTGGAATCGTTAGATCATAAGGCAGTTCCATTTTTATTTTTTTGAGGAAACTCCATACTGCTTTCTACAGTAGCTGAACCAATCTGCATTCCCACCAACAGTGCATGAGGGTTCCCCTTTCTCCACATCCTTGCCAGCACTTGTTTGTTGATTTATTGATGATAGCCATCCTGGCAGTTGTAAGGTGATATCTCATTGTGGTTTTAATTTGCATTTCTCTAATGATTAGTAACATTGAGCATCTTTTTATAGGTTTATTGGTCATCTGTATATCCTCTTCAGAGAAATGTCTGTTCAGGTCCTTTGTCCATTTTTTTTTTTTTTTTAATGAATTGTCTTTTTGTGGTATTGAGTTTTATAAGTTCTTTATAAATTTTGGGTATTAACCCATTATCAGATGAATTGGCAAATATGTTCTGCCATTCTGTGGGTTGTCTTTTTATTTTGTTGATGGTTTTCTTTGCCACCAAAACTTTTTGGTTTGACGTATCCATTTGTTTATTTTATCTTTTGTTTCACTTGCTCAAGGAGATATATTTTTTAAATAGTGCTACAAGGAGCATCTGAGATTTTACTGCCTATGTTTTCCTCTAGGATTTTTATGGCTTCGTATCTTACATTTAAGTCTGTAATTCATTTTGAGTTTATTCTTTTTTTTTTTTTTAAATCCTCACCCAAGGACATTTTTTCATTGCTTTTAGAAAGGGGAGAGAAAGAGAGAGAGAAGGTGGGGGAGGGAGAGAGAGACAGAGAGAGAGAGAGAGAGAGAGAGAGAGAGAGAGAGAGAGAGAGAGAGAGAGAGAGAAATATGAGAAATATCAATTGGTTGCCTTCTCATATGCACCCTGAAGGGGATCAAACCAGCAACCTGGGTATGTGTCCTGACTGGAATTCAAACGCACAAACTTTCAGTCTATGCGATGATACTCCAGCCAACAAAGCCACATTGGCCAGGGCATTTTGAGTTTATTTTTGGGCATAGTGTAAGAAGGTTGTCTAGTTTCATTTTTTAAAAATGTATCTGTCCAATATTTCCAACACCATTCATCAAATACACTGTCTATCCCATTTTATATTCCTCTCTCCTCTGTACAAAATAAGTTGACCATAAAGGTGTGGGTTTATTTTTGGGCTCTCTGTTCTATTCTATTGATCTATATGTCTGTTTTTATGCAGTATCATGCTATTTTGATTATTTTGGACTTGTAGTATGATTTGATACCAGGTAGCTTGGTACCTCCAACTTTGTTCTTCTTTCTCAAAATCACTGAGGCTATTTGGGGCTTTTGTGAATCCATATAAAATTTGGGGATATTTGTTCTAGTTCTGTGAAATACTCCATTGGTATCCTGATCAGAATTGCATTGTATCTATGAACTGCTATAATGTTAATTCTTCCTACACATGAGCACGGCATATGCTTAGATTTATTTGTATTTTCATCAATTACTTTATTCAGTGTCCTATATTTTTCTGAGTACAAATATTTTACATCCTTGTTTGAATTTATTCCTAAGTATTTTATTTTTTGAAGCAATTGTGAATGGGATTATTTTCTTAGTTTCCCTTTCTGATAGTTCATTATTGGTGTATAAAATGCAACTGATTTCTGGATATTTGTTTTTTATCTTGCTACTTTACTGAATTCATTCATCAGTTCTGGTAGTGTTTTAGTGGAATCTTTAGGGTTCTCTATGTACAGTATCATGTCATCTGCAAATAGTGACAGGTTTATTTTTTTCTTTCCAATTTGGATGCTTTTCATTTCTTCTTGTCTGATTGCTATGACTAAGACTTCTAGTACTATGTTGAATAAGAGTCATGAAAGTGGACATCCCTGTCCTGTTCCTGATTTTAAAGAAAGCTTTTGTAGTTTTTGCCCATTGAATATGCTGTTAAATGTGGGTTTCTCTGATATGGCCTTTATTATGTTAAGATATGTTCCCTTTTATCCAATTTTTCTGAGTTTAAAAAAAAATATTTTATTTATTTTTAGAGAGAGGAGAAGGGAGGGAGAAAGAAAGGGAGAGAAACACCAATGTGTCATTGCCTTGGCATGCCTCCAACTAGGGACCTGGCCAGCAACCCAGGCATGTGCCCTGACTGAAAATTGAACCAGTGACCCACTGGTCCGCAGGCCAGCACCCAATCCACTGAGCCACACCAGCCAGGGCTGCTGAGAGTTTTTATCATGAATGGGTGCTGGGTGTTTTCAAATGCTTTTTCTGTATCTATTGTTATTATGCAGATATTGTACCATACTTGCATCTCTGGAATAAATTGTATTTGATCATGGCGTATGATCTTTTTAATGTATTGCTGCATCTGGTTTGCAATATTTTGTTGAAAATTTTAACATCTATGTTCATAAGAGATATTAGCCTATAATTTTCTTTCTTTGTAGTGTTTTTATCTGGTTTTGATATTAGGATAATGCTGGTCTCTAAAATGAGCTTGGGAGTCTTTCCTTCTCTTAAATTTCTTGGAATAGTTTGAGAAGGATAACCGTTATTTTTATTTTTAAGTATATTTTATTGATGATGTTGTTACAGTTGTCTCAATTTTTTACCTTCCCCCCCCTCCTTCTAGAACCCCCATTCCCTCTAGCAATCCTTACCCCTTAGTTCATGTTTATGGGTCATGCGTGTAAGTTCTTGGTATTCTCTATTTTCTATACTATTTTTAACAATCCCGTGTCTTCTTTGTTCCTATCAATTATTCTTCTTGAACCCTGCACCCTCTCCCCCTGTATCCCCCTTCCTCCATCCCAAATGATAATCCCCCATATGATCTCCATACCTATGATTGTATTTCTGTTCTGTTTTTTTGCTTAGTTTATTTTTGTTTTTAGATTCAGTTGTTGCTAGTTATGAGTTTGTTGTCATTTTACTGTTTATAGTTTTGAACTTCTTCTTAAATAAGTCCCTTTAACATTTCATGTAATAATGGCTTGGTGATGATGAATCTCCTTTAGCTTTATCTCGCATGGAAGCACTTTATCTGCCCTTCCATTCTAAAGGCCAGCTTTGCTGAATAGAGTAATCTTGGTTGTAAGTCCTTGCTTTTCATCATTTTGAATACTTCTTGCCTGTCCCTTCTTGCCTGCAAAGTTTCTTCTGAGAAATCAGCTGATAATCTTAGAGGAAGTCCTTTGTAGGTAACTCTCTGCTTTCCTTTTGCTGCTTTAAGATTCTCTTTATCTTTAATCTTTAGCATTTTAATTATGATGTGTCTTAGTGTGGTCCTCTTTGGGCCCAAATTATATGGTATTCTCTGTGCTTCCTCGACTTGTATATCTGTTTCCTTCACCAAACTAGAAAAGTTTTCCTTCATTATTTTTTCAAATAAGTTTTCAATTTTTTGCTCTTTCTCTTCTCCTTCTGGCACCCCTATGATTCAGATGTTGGTACATTTAAGATTGTCTCCTCATTTTTTTCAATTCTTGTTTTTTCATTCTGTACTAGTTGACTGTTCATTTCTTCTTTATGTTTCAAATCATCAACTTGAACACCAGCTTCCTTCCCTTCACTATTGGTTTTGTGTGGATTTTTCTTCATTTCACTTAGTGTAGCCTTCACTTCTTTCCTTATGCATTTGCCGTATTCAATCATTTCTGTGAGCATCATTATCATAGTCTTTTGAACTCTGCATATGTTAGATTGACTATCTTCTCCTTGCTAGTTCTCCCTCTGGAGCCATGATCTGCTCCCTCTTTTGGGCTATACTTCTCTGCCTCCTCAACTGATAGCCTTCTGTGTTTACCCCTGTGTATTAGGTAGAGCTGTCACATTTGTTATGTTGTAAGGGGCGGGGTCTTAAGTATTTATCAGAGCTGGATGACCCATTTTACTTCTTTGTGGTACTGTATGTGAAGGAGGTGTCAGAGAGAGAACAATGCCACCTTCTCAGCACTTGCCCCTTTTCCAGTCACTACATCCACTTGCTGTATGTGACTGTTGCCCCTCTAGCTGTTGCCCTGGCACTGGTTCCAAGAGTGGGTGGTTTGCAAATGTTCTAGCACTGTGTGGGGGCCTTCTAAATGGATTCTCCTGAGAGACCAGCAGATTCTTCTGCTTCCCCAACCCCCACTGGTTTTTACAGCTAGAAGCAATGAGGCTTTATTTTTCCAGCACTGGAACTGTGAGCTCTGTGATCAGGCCTAGGACTGTGATCACTGCCCAGGTGTCCCTTCTGGCTTTATAATGTGTGACTGCTCATTCTGATGGCTGGCTGCAGCCACTGCCTTGCTGCTGCTGCTGCTGCCACCACCACCCTGCATCCTCTCTGCCCTGGTTCCCCATCTCTGCCCCACCTGCCTGTCTGGATGAGTTTTACTTCCTTATATCTTTGTTGGACTTCCATGCAATTTGATTTTCCAGTAGTTCTGATTGTCTTTTTTGTTTGTTTGTTTGTTTGTTTTGAAGTAGATATAAACCATATGGTTGTGCAAGGAGGCAAAGCGTGTCTACCTATGCCTTCAACTTGGCCAGAATTCTGATTTCAATCTTCTATAATTTATTGAGACTTGTTTGGTGCCCTAACATGTAGTCTAGCCTAGAAAATATTCCATGTGCCCTTGAAAGGAATGCGCATTCTGCTACTTTGGAACAAATGCTCTAAAATATCAATTAAATGCATCTGATCTAGTGTGTCATTTAAGAATGCTGTTTCCTTGTTGATTTTCTGTCTGGAAGATCTAGCCATTGATGTCAATGGGGTGTTAAAATCCCCTAATATGACTGTATTACTGTCACTATCTCCCTTTATGTCCATCTAGATTTGCGTTATATACTTAGGTACTTCTGTGTTTGGCACATAAATGTTTACAAGGGTTGTATTCTTTTGTTTGATTTATCATTTTATCATTATGTGGTGTCCTTTTTTTGTCTCTTATTATAGCCTTTGTTTTAAAGTCTATTTTGCCTAATGTAAGTATTGCTACCTAGCTTTTTAAAAATTTCCACTTCCATAAAAAATATTTTTTTATCCCTTCACTCCAGTGTGTGTGTATCTTTTGTTCTGAGGTGGGTCTATTGTAGACAGCAATATATAGGTCTTGTTTCATTATCCATTCAGCTACCCTATATTTTTTCATGAGAGTTTTAAAGCCATTTTCATTTAAAGCGATTATTGATAAGTATGGATTCACTGCCATTTTAATCTTTATAATTATAACTATGTTTTTTCTGTTGTTCTTTTTCTCTTCCTCCCCCCTTCTCCTTCTTCTTCTTAATCCTCAACCAAGAATATGTATGTTTATTGCTTTCAGAGAGAGGAAGGAAGAAAGACAGAGAGAGAGAAATCACTGTCAAGAGAGAAACATTTATATGTCACATCTGTATGCATCCAGACTGGAAATTGAACCTTCAACCTTTTTGTGTATGGGATGATGCTCCAACTAGCTGAGTTACCCAGTGAGGGCAGGTTCTTCTTCTGCTTCTCCTCCTCCTCTTCCATCTTTCTCTTTTTTGTCTTCTTCTACTCCTGCTCCTCCTCCTCCTCCTTCTTCTTCACTTTCTTCTTCTTAAAGAAGAGACTTTAACATTTTTTTGTTAAACGGCTTTGGTGGTAATGAACTCCTTTAGCTTTTTATTGTCCGGGAAGCTCTTTATTTCTTCTTCAATTTTAAATGGTAGCCTTTCTGGGTAAAGTAGTCTTGGTGGTAGGTTCTTGGTTTTCATCACTTTGAATATTTCATGCCAGTGACTTCTGGCTTGAAAAGTTTCTGTTGAGAAGTAAGCTGACAGTTTTATAGGAACTCCCTTGTAGGTAACTAATTGTCTTTCTCTTGTGGTTTTTAAGACTCTTGCTTTGTCCTTAACCTTTGCTATTTTAATTATGATGTGTCTTGGTGTGGCCCTCCCAGGTTCCTCTTGTTTAAGACTCTCTGCATTTCCTGGATTTATGTGTCTTTTTTCGTCACCAAGTTAAGAAAGTTTTCAGTTTTCAGCCATCACTTCTTCAAATAGGTTTTAAATCCATTGCTCTCTCTCTTTGTTCTCCTTCTGGTACTGCTATGATGTGGATATTGTTATGCTTCAATTTGTCACAATGGTCTCTTAATTTATACTCAATTTTAAAATTATATTTTATTGATTATGTTATTTCAGTTGTCCCAATTTTTACCCATTTCTCCCCTCCACCGAACATCCCCTACTCCTTCAGGCAATCCCCACATCATTGTTCATCTCTATGGGTCATGTGTATAAGTTCTTTGGCTACGTCATTTTCTGTACTATACCTTACATCCCCCTGGCTATTGTGTAACTATTTATATGTACTTCTTAATCCCCTCACCTCTTCACCCTTTCCCCCACACTACCTTCTCATCTGGCAACCATCAAAACATTCTCCATATACATGATCTGTCTCAGTTCTTCTTCTTTGCTTAACTTGTCTTTTAGAGTCAATTGTTGATAGATATGTATTTTTTGCCAATTTGCCATTGATAGATATGTATTTTTTACTGTTGTTCATAGTTTTGATCTTCTTCTTTTTCTTAAATAAGTCCCTTTAACATTTCATATGATAATGGTTTAGGGATGGTGAACTCCTTTATTTTTTTTTGTCTGGGAAACTAACCTGTCCTTCAATTCTAAATGATGGCTTTGCTGGGTAGAGCAATCTTGGCTGTAGGTCCCTGCTTTTCCTGACTTTGAATGATTCTTGCCAGTCCCTTCTAGCCTGCAATATTTCTTTTGAGAAATCAGATGACAGCTTTAATGGAACTACCCTGTAGGTAACTGACTGCTTTCCTCTTGCTGCTCTTAAGATTCTTCCTTTATCTCTAACCATTGGCATTTTAATTATGATGTGTCTTGGAGTGGACCTCTTTGTATCCATCTTATTTGGGACTCTTTGTGTTTCTGTACTTGCATGTCTATTTCCTTCACCAAATTAGAGAACTTTTCTTTCATTATTTTTTTCAAATAGATTTTTAGTTTCTTGTTTTTTCTCTTCTCTTTCTGGTACCCCTATGATGCAAATGTTGGAACACTTGAGTTGTCCCAGAGGTTCCTTATACTATCATTTTTTGGGAGAGAGTGGGTTCTTTTCCCTTCTTGTTGTTCTGATAGGTTGCTTTTCCTTCCTTATGTTCCAAATCATCGATTTGATTCTTGACTTCATCTACTCTACTGTTATTTCCCTGCAAATTGTTCTTTATTTCAATTAGTGTATCTTTTGTTTCTGATTGGATCTTTAAAATTATTTATTTATTTATTTATTTATTTATTTTGGGGGGGACGACCCCCGCTCTGTAACAATTCCTCCCTCTCAGACTTAAGATTCTTTATAATCTTATAAAGGACAATGGGTGAAGGTCTCACGCTCCTTTAGCTGCTTCAAGCTGAACATGGTCGTTGTCCTACCTACACTTGGGTCCATAAATCCCTAATAAGAGTTGGGGTGTGGAAGGGAGGGTGGCCTTCCCACATGGGGAAAGATCTTGCAAACTCCAGGTCAGTTGGCTGTCTCTGGACAATGGCATGCTTGGTTTAAGAGGCTGGCATCCTTGTTGTATTCTGGGGGCAACAGATTTGGAAACACGGTTAAAAGGCCTCATTCAATCTATAACCACTAGATGACAAAAAGCAGTGATTAATTTTTCAATGTACCACGTTAGGAAAAAAGAAGGCCTTCTTTGGAGGAAGGTGTGTGCAAGGCACATCACACCTGTCCAAAACCGTTTTGCCCACTATACATAGTTTGGGCTGAGGGAGTATTTTAGGGTTCCCCCCTCATAGACCTTGCAGACCTCTGGACCCTTTCTGTCCAAGCCATTAGAATAGAAAAGAGAAACCAGTTTTGAAGTGAAGCCCACAGACCCCCCCCCCATACTTCACCAACCCAACCACTTAGTTCAGCCAAACTGTTGAGTCTCAGGAGGCAGCGATGCAGACAGGGTTAAGTGAGGCCTATACATACAATCACTCAGGTAATGAGATCATAGGCTTATGCCTTATGAAAGCAGAACACACATGTTAATTTATGCAACATAACCCACAAACCAGTCTCTAAACCTGTAAGACTGTCTTATTGGGAAGACATCCAATTGCAAGGCATTTGAAATTCTTCTTGCCTGTAAACTAAGCATCTCTGATGATGTCACAGACCTAGTTTAATTTTCAAATGAAAACAAACTTTAAGTGAAAATAAAAAAAATAAACTTTAAAGACAATTAGCAGCAGTACTTTATAGTCTACCACTGAGCATTATGATTTTCCTTGAATTGTGATTTTTCTCCTTAAGATTACCCTCCTTGTCATTAAAGGGACTGCATTAAATCCAGTTTTAATTGATCCTGTCTGTTTGCATAAACACAACCAGAGCAGCAAATGATCACATATGATCTTTAAGTCTGCTTTGCTGTAACTTACACAGGAACCTTCAGGGTGACTTTCAGTCTGCTCTTCAAGGCACAGAAGCTGAGCCACATACTTGCCATTCAGCCTTGCCTATAAACACCTGTCTTTTCCAAGTCTTTCAGGTTTTCCATTGTGCCTTAAGATTTCTTCTAGCCATCTTTCCTTCCCTGGAAAGATTGCCATGAACCACAAACCAACCAAGGTACCAGGCCTTTTTTCTCATGGGCTATTATTACCTTCGAAAGTCAATCCCAGTTCCTCAGGGCTTTCTGGAAACAACCAGAGCCCAAGCATGCCTGTTTTAGGCATGAAATTCCAATCAAAGTCTTGGTAAACAAAACCTCTATTAACAACTGGTCTTATTAGTTTTATGCAAAGAATTTATGTCATTACTTACTTCTACAGAAAGCCAAATTCTGGAGGGAGCAGGCAAGGATAAAAATATACAGTGTGAAGAAAAATCCTTGTGTTTCTAATATTCACTAAAATTGCATTTCCATACTTTATATTTTCTTTTGTTCACTTTTCTACATGTAGGGCTTTTTTGGGGGGAGGGGAGATTTGCTGGCTCATTAATTATTTTATTTGCTCTCATTTTTTTTTCCCCACTAAAAATTTTTGTTTGTTTTTCTATTACAGTTGTCCCACTTTTTTCCCTATTGCTTCCCCACACACTGCCCACCCCTTCTCCCACAGTCAGTCCCCACCCAGTTGACCATGTTCATGGGTCATTAATACATTTTCTTTGACTAGACCCTTCCCCTTCTTAACCTCCTTTCCTCCCTCCTCTCCTCCCCCCTTGTCACTGTTAGTCTACTCCTTGTTTACATACCTCTGGTTCAATTTTGCTCATTTGTTTGTGTTGTTCATTAGTCTCCTCTAATAGGTGACAGCATATGGTATTTTTCTTTCATTGTCTGGCTTATTTCGCCAAGCATAATTCTCTCTAGTTCCATCCATGTTGTTGTAAATGGCAGGAGTTTCTTCTTTCTTTCTGCTACATAGTATTCCATTGTGTAAATGTACTACAGTTTTTGATCCACTCATCTACAGATGGGCACTCAGGTATTTTCAGCACTTGGCTATTGTAAATAGTGCTGCTATGAACATAGGGGTGCATAGGTTCTTTAGAATTGGTGTTTCAGGATTCTTCAGATATAATCCTAGCAGTGGAATCACTTGATAAAAAGGCAGTTTCATTTTTAGTTTTTTGAGGAAATTCCATACTGTTTTTCATGGTGGCTGCACCCATCTGCATTCCCACCAGCAATACACTAGGGTTCCCTTTTGTGTGCATCCTTACCAGCACTTGTTTGTTGATTTGTTGAAGATGGCCATTCTGTCTGGTGTGAGGTGGTATCTCATTGTGGTTTTTATTTGCATCTCTCTGATGGCTAGTGATGTTGAGCATTCATTCATGTGTCTGTGGACCCTCTGTATGTCCTCTTTGGAGAAGTGTTTGTTCAGGTCCTTTGCCCATTTTTTAATTGGGTTGTCTGTTTTTGTTATGTTGAGTCATATAAGTTCTTTATATATTTTGGAGATCAATCCCTTGTCTGAAGTATCATTGGCAAATATATTTTTCCATATGGTTTGTTCCCTTTTCATCTTACTGGTGTTTTTTTTTTTTCCTGAGCAGAAACTCTTTACTTTGATGTAGTCCCATTTGTTTATTCTTTCCTTTATTTCCCTTGCCTTAGGAGATATATCAGTGAAAATATTGCTACATGGGATATCTAAAATATTCCTGCCTATGTTTTCCTCTAGAACTTTTATGGTGTAATGGTTTACATTTAAGTCTTCGATCCATCTTGAGTTTATTCTGGTGTGTGGTGTAAGTTGGTGGGTTAGTTTCATTTTCTTGCACATCCCTGTCTAGTTCCCCAACACCATTTGTTGAAGAGGCTCTTTTCACTCCATTTTATGTTCCTTCCCCCTTTATCAAACATTTGTTGACCATATAGACATGGGTTTATTTCTGGGCTCTCTATTCTGTTCCATTGATCTATATGTCTGTTCTTATGCCAGTACCAGACTGTTTTGATTACTGTGGCCTTGTAGTATATTTTGATATCAGGTATTGTGATTCCTCCTACTGTTTTATTCTTCCTCTAGATTGCTGTGGCTATTCAGGCTATTCTTTTATGGTTCCATGTAAATTTTTGAAGTATTTGTCCTGTGTCTGTGAATAATGTCGTTGGTATTTTAATAGGAATTGCATTGAATCTATAAATTGCTTTGGGTAGTATGGACATTTTAATGCTGTTGATTATTCCAATCCATAAACATGGCATATGCTTCTATTTATTTGTATCTTCCTTAATTTCTTTTTTTAGTGTTACGTAGTTTTCGGAGTACAGGTCTTTTACCTCCTTGGTTAAGTTTATTCCTAGGTACGTTATTTTTCTTGTTACTATAGTAAATGGGATCTTTAAAAATAGTTTCTATCTCTGGTATTTTATTGTTCGTGTACAGAAATGCCTTCAATTTCTGAATATTGACTTTGTACCCTGCTCTTTTGCCAAATTCATTTATTAGGTCAAGTAGTTTTTTCGTGGAGCCTATAGGATTTTCTATGTACACTATCATGTCATCTGCAAATAATGACAGTTATACTTCCTCTTTTCTGATTTGGATGCCTTTTATTTCTCTTTCTTGCCTGATTTCTGTGGCTAGAACTTCCAAGACTATGTTGAATAGGTGTGGAGAGAGTGGATATCCTTGTCTTGTTCCTGACTCAGGGGGAATGCTTTCAGTTTCTGCCCATTCAGTATGGTGTTGTCTTCAGGTTTCTCAAATTTGGCCTTTATATGTTGAGGTATGTTCCCTCTATTCTTCTTTTACTGAGTGTTTTCATCATAAATGGGTGTTGTACTTTATCAAATGCTTTTTCAGTATCAATTGATATAATCATGTGGTTTTTGTCTATGATTTTGTTTATGTGGTGTATTATGTTTACTGAATTGCGAATATTAAACCATCCTTGCTTCCCTGGGGTGAATCCCATTTGATCATGGTGTATAATCTTTCTAATGTGTTGCTAGATGCGGTTTGCCAATATTTTGTTGAGGAATTTAACATCTATGTTCATCAGCGATATTAGCCTGTAGTTTTTTTTCTTTGTTGTGTCCTGACCTGGTTTTGGAATTAGGGTAATACTGACTTCATGGAAAGGGTTTAGGAGTCTTCCCATTTCTTGGATTTTTTTGAATAGTTTGAGAAGCATAGGAGTTAGTTCTTTTCTAAATATTTTGTGAAATTCACATGTGAAGCCATCCGGACCAGGCTTTTGTGTGCCAAGAGTTTTTTGATTACTGCTTCAATTTCATTAGTTGTTATTGGTCTGTTCAGGCTTTCTGCTTCTATTTGATTCAGTTTTGGAAGATTATACATTTCCAGAAATTTGTCCATTTCATCTAGTTGTCAGATTTCTGGTGATACAGTTGTCTGTAATAATTTTTTACAATCCTTTGCATATCTTTGGTATCAGTTGTGGTTTTCCTCTTTCATTTCTGATTTTATTTATTTGTATCCTCTCTTTTTTTTCTTTTTTTTTAAATGTTTTTTATTGATTATATTGTTACAACAGTTCCAATTTTCTCCCCCTTGTTCCCCTCCACCCAGCACCCCCCTCCCCCAGCAATCCCCCCCAAGTCCATACCCCTGGTTCGTAAAAATTAACTATCCCCCCCCTCTCAAATATTAGGACCCTTTGTAATCTTGTAAAGGACAATGGGCGAAGGTCTCAAGCTCCTCTAGCTGCTTCAAGCTGGACATGGTCGTCGTCCTACCTACCCTTGGGTCCAGAAAACCCTAATATGAGTGGGGGTGTGGAGGGGAGGGTGGCCTTCCCACATGGGGATGGATCGTGCAGACTCCAGGTCAGTTGGCTGCCTCCGGTCAACGGCGTGCTTGGTTCAACAGGCTGGTGTCCTTGTTGTGTTCTGAGGGCAACAGATTTGGCGAAAAGGGTTAAAAGACATCATTCAATCCATAACTACTAGATGACAAAAGGCAGGGATTAATTTTTCAATGTTCCATATTAGGGGAAAAAAAAAAAAAAAGGCTTCTTTGTAAGAAGGTGTGCTAGGCACATCTCACCTGTCCAAAACCCTTTTGCCCATTATACTTAGTTTGGGCTGAGGTAAATAGTTTAGGTTTTCCCCCTCTCAGACCTCTGGGCCTTTTCTGTCCAAGCCATTAGGATTGAAAATAGAAACCCATTTTAAAGTGAAGCCCACAGACCCGCCCATTCTTCCCCAACCCAGCCATTTAGTTCAGCCAAACCGTTGAGTCTCAGGAGGCAGCGCTGCAGAGAGGATTAAGTGAGGCTTATGCGTACAGATAATCACTCAGGTAATGTGATCATAGGCTTATGTCCTTTGAAAACAAAAAACATGTGTTAATTTATGTAACATAACCCGCAAACAAGTCTCTAAATCTGGAGAAGAAACTTTTAAGATGGCTAGTTGCCCTGTTTTATACTCTACCACTGATCATTGTGATTTTCCTTGAATAATAATTTTTCTCCCTAAGGTTACCCTCCTTGTCTTTAAAGGGACTACATTAAGTCCATTTTTAATTTATCCTGTTCGTTTGCATAAACATAACAAGAGCAGCAAATGATCACTTATGGTCTTTAGTTCTGCTTTGCTGGAACTTACCCAAGGAATATTTGGGGTGACCTTCAGTCTGTTCTTCAGGGCACAGAAGCTGTGCCACATATCTGGCATTCATCCTTGCCTGTACACACCTGTTTTTTCCAAGTCTTTCTGGTCTTTCCTTGTGCCTTAAGGTCCCTTCTAGCCATCTTTCAGGAAAACAACCTTCGTTCCTTCCCTGGAAAGATTGCTGTGGACCGCACAACCAACCATGGTACCAGGCCTTTTATCTCACGGGCTTTTATAACCTTTGAAAGTCATTCCCAGTCCCTCAGGGCTTTCTGGTAACAATCTGAGCCCAAGTATGTTTCCTTTAGGCTTGACATTCCAGTCAAAGACTTGGTCAAAAAAAAAAGAACCTCTGTTGACAACTGGTCTTATTAGTTCTATGCAAAGGAACTTATGTCATTACTTACTTGTTTAGAATGCCAAACTCTGGAGGGATCAAATAGGGAGAAAAATATACAACGTGAAGGAAAATCTTTGTCCTAATATTCCCTGAACTGGCATTTCCATTCTTCATATTTTCATTTTTCCCCCACTAAAAAATTTTTGTTTGTTTTTCCATTACAGTTGTCTCACTTTTTTAGCCCTCTTGCTTCCCTGCACCCTGTCCCTCCCCTCCCCCACATTTAGTCCCCACTCAGTTGCACCTGTCTGTGGGTCATTCATATATATATATATTTTTTAACTTGACCCATCCCCTTACACCTTTCTTTTCCTCCCCCCCGCCCTCCTTGTTACTGTTAGTCTACTTCTTGTTTACATACCTCTGGTTCAATTTTGCTCATTTGTTTGTGTTGTTCATTAGTTTCCTGTAATAGGTGACAGCATAAGGTATTTTTCTTTTGTTGCCTGGCTTATTTCACTAAGCATAATTTTCTCTAGTTCCATCCATGTTGTTGCAAATGGTAGAAGTTCCTTCTTTCTTTCTGCTACATAGAATTCCATTGTGTAAATGTACCATAGTTTTTTGATCCACTCATCTACAGATGGGCATTTAGGTTGTTTCCAGCACTTGGCTATTGTAAATAGTGCTGCTATGAACATTGGAGTGCATAGGTTCTTTTGAATTGGTGTTTCGGGATTTTTTGGATATAATCCTAGCAATGGAATTGCTGGTTCAAAAGGCAGTTCCATTTTTAGTTTTTTAAGGAAATTCCAAACTGTTTTCCACAGTGGCTGCACCAATCTGCATTCCCACCAGCAATGCACCAGGGTTCCCGTTTCTCCGCATCCTCTCCAGCACAAGTTGTTTGTTGATTTGTTGATGATTGCCATTTTGACTGGTGTGAGGTGGTATCTCATTGTGGTTTTAATTTGCATCTCTCTGATGGCTAGTGATGTTGAGCATACTTTCATATGTCTATGGGCCCTCTGTATGTCTTCTTTGGAGAGAAGTGTTTGTTCAGGTCCTTTGCCCATTTTTTAATTGGGTTGTCTGTCTTCTTGGTGTTGAGTCGTATGAGTTCTTTATATATTTTGGAGATCAATCCCTTGTCTGAGATGTCATTGGCGAATATATTTTCCCATATGGTTGGTTTCCTTTGCATCTTGCTGATGTTTTCTTTAGCTGATCAGAAACTTTTTAGTTTGATGTAGTCCCATTTGTTTATTCTTTCCTTTATTTCCCTTGCCTTAGGAGATATATCAGTGAAAATGTTGCTACGTGGGATATCTGAAATTTTCCTGCCTATTTTTTCCTCTAGGACTTTTATGGTGTCACGGCTTACATTTAAGTCTTTGATCCATTTTGAGTTTATTCTGGTGTATGGTGTGAGCTGGTGGTCTAGTTTCATTTTTTTGCATGTCCCTGTCCAGTTCTCCCAACACCATTTGTTGAAGAGGCTCTTTTCACTCCATTTGATGTTCTTTCCCCCTTTGTCAAATATTAGTTGACCATATGAACCTGGGCTTATTTCTGGGCTCTCTATTCTGTTCCATTGATCTATATGTCTGTTCTTATGCCAGTACCAGACTGTTTTGATTACCGTGGCCTTGTAGTATAGTTTGATATCGGGTATTGTGATTCCTCCTACTGTGTTCTGCCTCAAAATTGCTGTGGCTATTCGGGCTCTTTTTTGGTTCCATATAAATTTTTGAAGTATTTGTTCTAGGTCTGTGAAATATGTTGCTGGTATTTTAATAGGAATTGCATTGAATCTATAAATTGCTTTGGGTAGTATGGACATTTTAATGATGTTGATTCTTCCCATCCATGAGCATGGTATACGCTTCCATTTATTTGTATCTTCTTTAATTTCTTTCTTCAGTGTTATGTAGTTTTCTGTGTACAGGTCTTTTACCTCTTTGGTTAAGTTTATTCCTAGGTATTTTATTTTTCTTGTTGCTATGGTAAATGGGATTTTTCTTTCAGTTTCTATCTCTGAGTTTTTATTGTTGGTGTATAAAAATGCCTTCGATTTCTTAATATTGACTTTGTATCCTGCTATTTTGCCGAATTCACTTATTAGATTGAGTAGTTTTTTTGTGGAGTCTAAAGGATTTTCTATGTACACTATCATGTCATCTGCAAATAATGACAGTTTTACTTCCTCTTTTCCAATTTGGATGCCTTTTATTTCTCTTTCTTGTCTGATTGCTGTGGCTAAAACTTCCAAGACTATGTTGAATAGGAGTGGAGAGAGCGGACATCCTTGTCTTGTTCCTGATCTCAGGGGGAATGCTCTCAGTTTTTGCCCATTGAGTATGATGTTGGCTTCAGGTTTCTCATATATGGCCTTTATTATGTTGAGGTATGCTGCCTCTATTCCCATTTTGCTGAGAGTTTTTATCATAAATGGGTGTTGTACTTTATCAAATGCTTTTTCCGCATCTATTGATATGATCATGCGGTTTTTGTCTTTCATTTTGTTTATGTGGTGTATCACGTTTATTGATTTGCGAATATTAAACCATCCTTGCATCCCTGGGATGAATCCTACTTGATCGTGGTGTATGATCTTTCTAATGTGTTGCTGGATCCGGTTTGCCAATATTTTGTTGAGGATTTTAGCATCTATGTTCATCAGCGATATTGGTCTGTAGTTTTCTTTCTTTGTTGTGTCTTGACCTGGTTTTGGAATTAGGGTTATACTGGCTTCATAGAATGAGTTTGGCAGTCTTCCCTCTTCTTGTATCTTTTGGAATAGTCTGAGGAGGATAGGAGTTAGTTCTTTCCTAAATGTTTTGTAGAATTCACTTGTGAAGCCATCTGGTCCTGGGCTTTTGTGTGCTGGGAGTTTTTTGATTACTGCTTCAATTTCATTAGTTGTTATTGGTCTATTCAGACTTTCTGCTTCTTCTTGATTCAGTTTGGGCAGACTATAGTTTTCCAGGAATCTGTCCATTTCCTCTAGGTTGTCAAATTTCTTGCCATACAGTTGTTCGTAATAATTTCTTATAATTCTTTGTATTTCTGTGGTGTCAGTTGTGATTTCTCCTCTTTCATTTCTGATTTTATTTATTTGGGTTCTCTCTCTTTTTTTCTTGTTGAGCCTGGCTAAAGGCTTGTCAATTTTGTTTATCTTTTCAAAGAACCAGCTCCTTGGTTTGTCTATTTTGTTTATCTTTTCAAAGAACCAGCTCCTTGTTTTATTGATATTTTGAATTGTTTATTTAGTCTCTATGTCATTTAATTCTGCTCTGGTCTTGATGATTTCTTTCCTTCTACTTGCTCTGGGCTTTTTTTTTTTTTAAGTATATTTTATTGATTATATTGTTACAATAGTTCCAATTTTTTCCCCTTTGCTCCCCTCTGCCCAGCACCACCCCTCCCCCAGAAATCCCACTCCCTCCCTACCCAGTCCATGCCCATGGGTCATACATACAAGTTCTCTGGCTTCACCCTTTCATATATATATAATTTCTCTCTGGGCTTTGTTTGTTGTTGTTCCTCTAGTTCTTGTAGCTGCAGGGTTAGATTTTTCTATTAGAGTTTCTTCTATCCTTTTTTGGTAGGCCTGTATTGCTATGAATCTTCCTCTCAGGACTGCTTTTGATGTATCCCATAGGTTTAGGTTGTTGTGTGTTCATTATCATTTGTTTCCAGAAACTTTTTGATTTCTTCCTTGATGTCATTGTTAACCCACTCATTACTTAATAACATGTTATTCAGTTTCCATGAGTTTGAATGTTTTTGAGTTTTTTCCTTGAGGTTAATTTCCACTTTCAAGGTATTGTGATCTGAGAAGATGCTTGATATAATTTCAATTTTCTTGAATTTCTTGAGTCTTGTTTTGTGTTCTACCATGTTCTTTAAGAATGTTCCATGTACACTTAAAAAGAATGTATATTTTGCTTCTTTGGGGTGAAAATTCTATATAAATCAATTAAGTCTATTTGATAAAAAGTGTTGTTCAATGCCTCAACATCCTTGGTGGTTCTTTGCTCAAAGATCTGTCCACGTTGACAGTGGGGTATTAACGTCCCCCACTGTGAGTGTGTTGCTGTCTATATCCGTCCTGAAGTCTTTCAAAATTTTTCTTACATATTTGGGTCCTCCTATGTTGGGCGCATATATGTTTACCAGGGTTATACCTTTTTGATGGATATTTTCCTTAATTATTATGAAATTTATTCTTGTGTCTTTTTACAGCATTTGCTGTGAAATCTGTTTTGTCTTATATAAGTATTGCTACCACACCTTTTTTGTGTGTGTCCATTTGCTTGAAATATTTTTTCCATCTCTTCACTTTCAGTCTGTATAGCTCTTTTGTTCTAAGGTGGGTCTCTTGTAGACAGCATATATGTGGGTCATGCTCTCTTTCTTTTTTTAAAAGTATATTTTATTGATTATGTTTTTACAGTAGTCCCAATTTTTCCCCCTTAGCCCCCCTCTGCCGAGAACCCCCCTTCCCTCCAGCAATCCCACACCCTTTAGTTCATGTCCATGGGTCGTGCATATAAGTTCTTTGGCTTCACCCTTTCCTATATTATTCTTAACAACACCCTGTCTATTTTGTACCAACCAATTATGCTTCTTAATCCCTACACCATATCCCCATTTCTCCCCCTCCCCACTCCTAGCTGATAGCCCTCCAAATGATCCCAATACCTATGATTCTGTTCCTATTCTGGTTTGCTTAGTTGGATTTTGTTTTTATTTTTTAGATTCAGTTGTTGACAGTTGTGAGTTTGTTGTCATTTTAGTGTTCATAGTTTTGATCTTCTTCTTAAGTAAGTCCCTTTGACATTTCACATAATAATGGCTTGGTGATGATGAAGTCCTTTAACTTAACCTTGTCTGGAAAGCACTTCATCTGCCCTTCCATTCCAAATAATAGTCTTGCTGGATAGAGTAATCCTGGTTGCAGGTTGCCTTTCATCACATTGAATACTGCTTGCCAGTCCCCTCCTGCCTGCAAAATGTCCTCTGAGAAATCAGCTGACAGTCCTATAGGCACCCCCCTGTAGGCAACTCTCCGTCTCTCTCTTGCTGCTCCCAGAACTCTGTCTTTATTTTTCAGTTTTGGCATTTTAATCACAATGTGTCCTGGTGTGGTCCCCTCTGGGTCCTGCTTGCCCGGGACCCTCCATGCTTCCTGGACCTGTATGTCCATCTCCTTCGCAAAATTTGGAAAGTTTTCCTCATTGTTTTCAATTTTTGCTTCCTCATTCTGCACTGGTTGACTGTTTTTTTCCTTCTTATGTTTCAAATCATTGATTTGAACCCTGGATTCCTTCCCTTCACCATTGGTTTTGTGTGGATTTTCCTTCATTTCACTTAGCATAGACTTCACTTCTTCTCTTCTGTGTTTGCAGTACTCAAGCATATCTGCCAAGCCTGTGGGCATCTTTATCACCAGTGTTTTGAATTCTGCATTTGTTTGGTTGTCTATCTCCTCATCTGTGAGGTTGGATATCTCTTTGTCACTTAGTTCTCCCACTGGAAACTTGATCCGTTTTCCCTTTTGGGCCATACTTCTCTGTCTCCTCATTCTGACAGGCTCCTATGTTTGTTTGCCTCCATATCCCAGGTAGAGCTGTTGCTCCTGTTATGTTGTAAGAGGCGAAGCCTTAGGGATTTCTCAGTAGAGGGCAACCTGTTTCACCACATTGTGGCACTGTATGTGGGGGAGGGGTCCAAGAGGGAACAATGCCTCCTACCCAGCACTCACCCCTTTTTCAGTCACCTTTCCCAGCTCCGCACTGGACTAGCGCCTCTCTCGCTGCTGCCTTGGCTGTTGTTCCCAGGGCGGGTGGGTCTGCAGATGTTTTAGGACTGTAAGGGCCTTTTAAACAAGTGGACTCTCCTGAGAGACTGGCAGTTTCTGCCTCTTCCCCAACCCCAACTGGTCTGCACAATCAGAAGCAATGAGGCTTGATTTTCCCCAGTGCTGGGACCGTGAGCTGCTATATCTGGTGAGGAGGTGGGATGCTCCCGAGGTGTGCCTCCCGACTCTTTAAAATGTGTGACTGCGCTATCTGCTGGCCTGCCACTGCCGCTGCTCCTGCCCCTGCCGCCGCCACCACACCACGTCTCTTCCCCCCAGCTCCACCCCTCCTACCTGTCTAGATGAGTGTTTCTTCTTTATATCTTTGTTTGCTGGACTTCCATGTAGTTTGATTTTCTGGAACTTCTGGTTGTTTCTAGTTCTGAGGTAGTTGTATTCCTTCTTAGTTGTGGAAGGAGATGCAGCGTGTCTGTCTATGCCTCCATCTTGACTGGAAGTCCATGGGTCATGCTTTCTAATCCATTCAGCTACCCTATGTCTTTTTTGTTTTGTTTTTTTGGTGCATTTAATCCATTTACATTTAAGGTTATTATTGATAGGTATTTATTCATTGTCATTTTCCTCCTTTGTACTTGTGTTCCTCTCTGTCTCTCTCTGTTTCTTCATCTTCTGAAATCAGACTGTTTAGCATCTCTTGCAATGCTGGTTTGGTGGAGATGTATTCTTTTAGCCTTCTTTTGTCTGGGAAACTCCTTATTTCACCTCCCATTTTGAATGAGTGCCTTGCTGGGTAGAGTTATCTTGCTTGTAGGCCTTTGTTTTTCATTGCTTGGAATATTTTTTTGCCATTCCCTTCTGGCTTGTAGAGTTTCTGCTGAGAAATCTGATGATAGCCTTATTGGAGATCTCTTGTATGTTACTAGCTGTTTCTGTCTTGCTGCTTTTAGGATTCTCTGTTTGTCTTTCAATGTTGCCATTTTAATTATGATATGTCTTGAAGTGGGTCTGTTGGGGTTTATCTTCATTGGGACCCTCTGTGCTTCCTGGATTAGTGTGACTTTTACTCTCATCAAGTTAGGGAAGTTTTCTGTCATTACTTTTACAAATAGGTTTTCTATCCCTTGCTCCTCTTCTTCTCCTTCTGGTATTCCTATGATATGGATATTATTATGTTTCATGTTGTTCTGCAGCTATCTTAAAACCACTTCATTCTTTTTCAGTCTTTTTCATTTTGTTTCACTGTCTGGGAATTTTTTTCTATGTTGTCCTCCAGCTTGATGATCTGCTTTTCTGCTTCCTTTGCCTGATTTTAATTCATTTTACTGTGTTCTTCAATTCAGAAATTGTATTCTTATTGAAAACTTCTATGTTATTTTCCATGCTGGTATAATTCTCAGTAAGTTCTTTGTAGTTTCCCTGGAGTTCTTTGTAGTTTTCTTTGAGCTCTCTGATCTCATTGAGCTTCCCCATAATCCATGTTTTGAATTCCATATCTGATAGTTTGCCTCCCTCTATTTCATTTAGCACTCTTTCTGGGGGTTCTTCCTTTCCTTTTGATGGGGGGTTGTTTCTCTGTCTCCCCATTTTTGTGATTCTTATTGTTTGTTGCTGCTTCTTAGATTGATATTCACTTCCTGGATCTGCCCCTGGTGGCGTCATATCATCTACCAGTCTGGGCCTAAGCAGTCTGTTGGAGACTACCAGAGATCTACTGCCTTTGTCTGTCTCCTTTAGTTGTTGATCTTTTCAATCTGTGATCAGCTATCAGGCTTAAACACCGGGGGGGGGGGGGTGGGCAGATTAATTCCTGCAAACAGGGCTTTTGCTTCCCCTGAGGTTGACACCACTTGGAGGGGAATGGTCTGCCTGCAGTATGGGGAATGAGTTAGCACTGGGACACAGTTGGCTGCTCCCTCAGTTCTCTCCTCAAAGCCACCACCCCAAATTATCCCCACATGTTTCTAGTCCTCTCTGCCCTCCCTCTGATTGAGTCCAGGGAAAGTGGGTGCCAAAATATGTTTGTACATGATCCATTTAAAAGCTCTTTCTTTTTCCAGCTGTTTCTTTCAGGTCAGCAAAAATCTCTGTGGCTTTTCACTTTTCACTGTTCAATGCTATTTTACTTTCTGTTCTGTTATTGTAGGCTGGGAAGCCCAGCTGGGGGTTTAGACCCTGCCCTTTTCAGGGGGAACCCTCAGCTACTGAGCTGTTTTTCAGTCCCTTCAGATGCCACCTGTGGGAGCATAGCCAGTCTTTCACATCTCCGCACTTCCTACCAGTCACGTGATGAAGTGGCCTTTTCTGTCTCTCCGTGGTTATGAGACTTCTCTCCAGCTAGTGTTCAGTTGGTTATTTCAGATAATTTCTCCACAATTAAACTGTAATTCCAGACTGGTCCTGGGAGGAAGTTAGTGTAGCTTCCACTTACTCCTCCACCATCTAGGATCCTGCCCCTGATTGGGTATTTTTTATGCTGTTGAGGTCCTCACCAGGTTTTTTGAGCATCCTTATAACTAATATTTTGAACTGTGCATCTGATAGATTGCTTATCTCCATTTAGTTTAGTTGTTTATTTGGATTTTGGTCTCTTCTTTCATTTGGGCCATGTTTCTTTGTCTCTTCATTCTGGCAGCCTCTGTGTGTGTGTGTGTGTATGTGTGTGTGTGTGTGTGTGTGTGTCTTTCTCTATGTATTAGATAGAGCTGCTATGACTTTCCTCTTTGGTAGCATGGACTAATGTGGTAGGTGTCCTGTAGGGTCCAGTGACACAGTCTCCCCTATCACCCAAGCTGAGTATTCAAGGTGCAACCTCTGTGTGGGCTGAGTACAACTTCCTCATGTAGTTGAGCCTTGATTACTACTGGCAGGTCAATGGGAGATATTTACCCAGGCCAGTCAGCTAAAAGAACTGTCTGTGACCACTGACAACTAACCTTCTACCTCTGTGGAGAATTAGCTCTGCAGGGGCAGAGTGGTGGTGCTTTGACATGGTCTGTAGCTGTCCACTGGGTGGGTAGGCTCTGTAGTTTCCTGGGTAGTTTAGGCCAAGGTCAGCCCCCACTTGTATTTTGCCCAGGGCCACCCTGGTTGAGCTATAAAGCAATCTGAGTTGGTTGCTACTTGTGCTGGGCTTGGAGATTCCAAGGAAGCCAAACTGTGAATCTAAGATGGTTGCTACTAATGCCATGCCTTGGGCCACTTAGCAAGAGGTAGGATGCCTTGCTTGTTTGAGAGGACTTAGAAAGTTGTGAAACATGAGCCAGGATCAACCATTCACACAGAAAAGTCTCTGTTAACATCTTAGTAGGCTCATAACTTCAGTGGAACAGAGTCTCAAGGAATCTCCACGGTTGGGCAAACAGTGTTAGCCAGGTTAATGGAGTCTCAGACATGGCACCTGCCTGCTGGTTCTGTGGTTCTGTGTGTGGGGGTGGGGTGGGATGGGGGGGGTTGTTTCCAAAAAGGAACAGTGGCCTTTATATCTGGGAGAAAGCTATCCCCCAGCTCTTGCCTTGATGCCAGACCCTTACACCCCACTGTGTTCCATGGGTGCCTTTCAAGCTGCTACCCTGGTGTTGGAGCTCAGAGGGAATGAGTCTGAGTAAGTGAGCCCAGCGTGGGTTCTTTCAGAGGAACTGCGTGGTAATCCAGCAGTTTCTTCCACTGACTGAGTCCCGCTGATTTTTGTAGCCAGAAGTCATGGGGACTTATCTTCCTGTCACTTGGAATCCTGGGCAGGGGCCCTAGTTTGGGGCTGGGACTCCTCAGTCCTGAGATACCCCTCTGAATTTTTATCTACCACATGTGGGTGTGGGACCAGTCCATTCTGCATCTCCACCCTGCCTACCAGTCTGAGTGGATGTGGTTTCTTTAATTCCATAGTCGTCAGACTTCCATTCAACTCAATTTCTGGTGGTTCTAAGTGATGGTTGTTCTATAATTTATTTGTAATTTTTATGTGGTTGTGCAAGGAGGTGAGCTGTGTTTACCTATGCCACCATCGTGACCCAAGACCTATACTCATTTTTTAAAATTCTTTTTTCTGTTTGCTGTTCTGATTGGGTATGTTCTGCTATCTTGTCCCCCAAATTACTACTTTGATTCTTGGCTTCACCTAACCTTATTTTACTTATTCTAGGTATTCTTCATTTCAGATATTGTAGCATTCATTTCTGGCTGGTTCTTTTTTATAGTTTCCATGTCCTTTTTCATGTTGTTGTATTTCTCACTAAATTTCTTGTATTTATAAGTTCCTTGAACTTCTTTATTTTATGTTTTTGAACTCTGTATCTAATAAATTCTTGCCTCCATTTCATTTAACTTTTTTCTAGAGATTTCTCCTGTTCTTTCATTTGAGTCATGTTTCTTTTTCTCCCCTTAGGGGTTGTCTTTTCATTTGTTTCTATGTATTAGGTAGATTTGCTATTTTTTACAGTCTTGGTAGAGTGGCCTTATGCAGTAGGTGCCCTGTTGGGACCTGGTGGCACAGTATCCTTGATCACCTGAGATGAGCGCTCCAGGAATGTCCTTTGTGTGGGTTATGTGAGTCCTCCTGCTGTAATTTAGTCTTGATTGGTATTGGCTTATTCATACATGCATTTGACCCTCAGTCTGGTTGACTGTGAGGATCAATATCAACCATAGTTTAAGAGCTGCTGAGAAGGTGCTGACTACACTAAGTGGAATCTGCCTCAGCAGAGTCTGGTGCCTGCTGAGCTCTCCCTTTGGATATGCTTTTGTGAAGCTAGCTGGATCCCACTATAATGTTGTGTGAAGTTGACCAGTGGGTGTGTTGTTTCTGGGGCCTCTTGGGAGGGCTTGCTATAGGTCAATATCAGACATTGCACGTGACGGTCCCTGGACAACCTGTTTGTAGCTACAAAATGATATCCATAGTTTGTGGCTGCCTCTGCTGCAACTGGGTGTGCACAGAAGGGCCAAGCTGTGCACCAAGGTGCCCTTTCAACAGCATCAGTTCTGGGGGAAGATCACCAGAAAGTTCCAATTCACCCAAGATCCACTTCCACCTGCCTCTACCTACCAGCTGCATGTTAGGCTCAGTCACTGAAAAAGTCTCTGGTGGTACTTGAGTTGCATGAGAAATGTTCTCAATGAGTTACCAGGTAGGTGCAAATGGTTTTCAACAGATTGATACAGGTTCAATCTCAGTGCCAGTGCTGAGTTGAGGCCCCTCAGAAAATGTGTCAGGGTACACCATGTCTAGCTGCCACCTGCCAGGTGCCTGCAGACCTTTGTGGTGGGGTGGAGTCTTAGGGAGTCATCAGGTTGAGGCCAGCAGAGTATATCAGGCCCCCAAATTCAAGATTTGGTTGTATGAAAGGAAGACTGTACTGGTTGGAAAAAATGGCCCCTGCCTTATAGTCACACAACTCAGGCTGTCCCGGATTCTTCAGGAGCCCAAGCTCAGTAAGGTGAGGCCACTGGAATTGGCAGGGTGGAGCTAGTAGATCTCCCATGAAGGGGAGTGCCAGTCAGGTTTATGGAAAGGTGTAGCCCCTGCTCCAGAGCCATAAAACTCAGTAACTAATACCCCTTGAGTGTGCCTGGACAGCTGACTCCTCTGCAGGGTGTGAGGGAGTCCCTAGGGTGTGGCTATTGCTTTTCCCCAGGCTGATGCTATAGGTGCAGAGTGCTCTACCCAAGAAAGATGGTGTCTGTGCAGAGGCAGATTAAGGTCAGTTTAGGCTCCAGGCACAGAAGAAAATATTGGAGCCCTTAAAAAAAGAGAGAGACAGGGAAAATAAAAATACATGTTAACCATATTTTTAAATAAATAAAAAATATTATGTAATTAATGTTTTATTTCTGATAAAATTTGAATATATGTATAATATAATTAATAATAACATAATAATAATCACAAAGTTTTGATATCATTTCATTTTTCTAGCTACCAATGAAAAGAAAAATATAAAATTTAATAGTCTGAATGATTAGAATACTAGAAAAGAGATTTTTCGTTATAGTTCAATAAATTAATTAAAATTCAAAAATTATTCATAAACTATGAAAATCCAGGCGCTGATGTAACAACAGGAATTAATTTTATCTTTATATAACTTCAACAATGGGAATTAATTTTATCTTTATGTAATTTCAACTTACTTGAATATTTATTCATATGCACAGAAAACTATTTTTAAAACTGTAAATGAAACAAGTACATATCCGTAAACTAATTTACATCCCTGTGTATTTGCGTATATTGTAAGTCTGCACTGCAGGAGAACCCTCGTAAGTACAAGGTAGCAAATACAATTCTATTGCTCTGATGAGTGGTAGCGCAGCTGCGCAGGGCCCATGCAGCGTAGTATGTGTATAGTATGCAGCATAGTAATGAAATAATGAAAATAAGCGAATATAGACATACTATCAGGTTTTACCACTGATTGTAAACTTGTATGTAATTAAAATTGCACATATGAAACCAGACTTGGTGTCATTAGAAAAAAGTGTAAAGTTGGGGTTTTGTGGGGCCCTTCAGGGGTTGGGGCCCGGGAGTGTGTCTGGTGCACCCACCGTTAAATCTGCCTCTCTGTCTGTGGTGTGGGAGAGGAACTCAGTACAGGGAGTCCCAGTGGTTGCCCCTTCTGCTTTCTCTCCAGAGCCACAAACCCCAGACTCTCCTCACACAACTCTAGTATACTCTGTCCTCTCTCTGATGGAGCCCAGGGTGAGTAGCTACAACAAGATTTTGTGTGTTGGCCCTTTAAGAGATTGCTTGTGTCTCTAGCAGACTCCTGTCTCTCCCTGGTGGACAGAATCACTGCCAATTTTCACAACCTGATGTTATGCAGGTGCCTCTTTCCAGCTCTGAAGCTCTAGACCTGGGAGCCCAGTGTGGGGTGGAGACCCCAGAGTCCTCAGGGGGAACCTCTGCACTGAGATATTTCTGCAGGATCTCAGCTGCCACCCATTATAGCAGGGTAAGGCCTTTTAGTGTCTCCACCCTTCCTACCAGTCTTAATGTGACTTTTTCTGTGAAGCCCTGGTTATAAGACTTCTCTTCAGCTAGTCTTCAGTTGGTTATTCAGGTTGATTATTCTATATTTTAGTTGTAATCCCAGTTTGGTCCTGGGAGGAGATCAATGTAGCTCCCATCTACTCTGTCACCATTTTGTACCTCCCAAAGAACTTTTAAGGGTATTGTATCTAATATGAGAAAAAGAAAAATTAATTTGGAAATTTAGTTTGGACTCATAAATGATAGGATCTGGAGTCAAAATAAGTGTTCTTTTTTTTTTTTAGTATATTCTACATTTGAGAAGTCTATTTCAGTGTCAGAAGACTGCAATTTGTTTCACCTCAATAACATTAAAAATCAATGAATTTTTTTTCGAAGAATTTCTTAATTCCTTTGATGCTTTCACGGACATTAGTGCATTAAATATTTGTTACTGCATTAGTTTTGCTTATAATTTTACTTTAAACATGATTCCAAATTAGTACTAAGAAAATACAAGTGAAGCTTTTAAAAATCTTTTACTCTTGGCTTGCTAGAATATATCTCTTTCTGTATATTTGCAACAATTTCTAAGTGCATTAATCTGAGGCCTGATGGAATCCTGCCTTCTTGTTTCAGATTTAATAATGGTTTCAAATTTATGCTTGACAAATGTGTTCTTAATACATCCAATGTTTACTGAAGCAGCAAAGTAGTTGTGTACTTCTCAGATATTACTAAAAATTCAGTGTTGTCAAAAGTTTTTGCTGTAGTATTCAGTGACATACTTGAAAATGTGCAAAACAAGGAATACAGAATGCCCTAGAATTTTTATAGCTCTGCTGTTGAAGTCTATTCTATTTTTTAGATGTATTTATGGCCTGTCAAATATTCCTGTCTAAATTTGATTTTGGCATTAAATTTTTAGGATATGCATAAATTCTTACAGTCATGCCATCTGTTGGGTAAAATCCCACAAAATATTCAAACACAGAGTATTTGCATCTTGGAAATTCAGAAATCAATAATTATCTGCTCTATGTGGTTATATATGGACTTTTATTGAAAACAAATGTGGAATATTTTGCATTTCTTAACTTATTCTAAACTATTGAATTCACTATAGCCATTTCATTTCTGTGGAGTTTTTGGCTTCATTCCCTAAATAATGTGTAATATTTCACATTGATTCTTGTGTTCCCGTGTAAATTTTCTATTATTATGTTATTAAATTTTGCTACAGTTCCTGCCAAATGGAGATAATTTCCACCATTATATTCATAAAGGTTCCTAGGTCATCCTTTGAACATTAGACATTTCCCTACAGGAAAACTGTATCATATATATTATTCATTCAGTGTGTCCATATTTTTTTCATTTTCATATAGTTTCTATCATGTTACATGGACAGTTACATTTTTTCCAATTCAGTTTTTACCTCTAAATACTTAATATTGTTGAAGATGTGCATTTCACTTATTTCATGTTTAGCAAGCATATGTGACAATTGCTGATGATCTTTGCATCCATTTTCATCCTTCAGTTGATTTTTTCATTCCTAAAGAGTTTCCAATATACACAATATACTGAGTTTTTAAGGTTTAGTAATGTAATGAGTATCCGGTGATTTCTTTTATCCATTTGGGAAGAATTTCTGTTTAAAAAGTTTCTGAATATTCTATCGGCACTATTTATAGAAATATAAAGTCTCTCTCTTGAGACAAATGGTTTCCAGCAAGGATTTTCAACAAGAATATCTGATATGTAATGTTCAAATCACATGGCCATGTTCTTGAATGGGCAGAAAATATATTATTTTAATGCATTCTTTTTCTACCAAAATTTCTCTTGCAGTTCCTGAACTGCATCAATAATGGTTGATATAGAATTGAAGTGTTTAATTATATTCTGCTTGTCAGCAATATAGCTCTGTTATAGTTTTCTCTGGAGTTGCTTCATTTTATTCCCACATTTTTACTTACTTTCTTCAAAGATTTACTTAATGGTTAAAATAATTTTAACCATTGGTGTTTGTGTTTCTGATCCTGATTATTAAAAAACTTTTTTCCACTATCTCAGAAGAAAACAATATAGTAGTTTGGTATTTTATCTTAGAAATTTTAATTTTTAAAAATGACATGTATTTAATAAGCCTCTTAATTTTAACAGCAATTAATTTTTACTGACAAAATTTCATAACAGCAAATTAAACAGTTACAATATTAAAACAGATAATTTGTGGATTATTAGTGGAAAATAAAAGGTTTTAGTTTTTTCTCTTAGGGATTTGAATCTTAATGGTAGTATTGTAAATTTAAATTGGGAACTCAGTTATACTATTCGTGTGTAGTAAACAATCAGCACATAACTTAAATTGTAATATAAAATGCAAAATGTAGTCAGTGGACTAATCTCAGGGGATTTATAACAATTTTAAAGATGCTCACAGATTAGTACATGAAACTGAAAAACAGCTCCTTGTTTAAAGCATATATTTATTTATATGGGTTAGATCAACAGGTCTTTGATTATTGACTACTTCCTTCTTCATAAGTTAATGTAGAATCATATATATTCTATGTTCTTGGAATAAGCCACTCTATCCAACGAAAATTACCAACATATACTGATTTTGTTTAAACAAGACACATTACTGCCATCTCCTGGAAAACTATAATAATAATTATATAAATTGCCCATCTTCGAAGTGTACAAAAATGTAATACAACACAAAAATCCACAACAGTAAAGATATTTGTCCTGTGAACAGCTCACTCTTTGGATTTGGTGTCCTTGTGTAGTACACAGGTTCAACAACTGTACATCCTTCTCTTAGTTACCTTCTGGGATCAGTCATATGAGTTTTTCTGGATATCTTCCTTGTCAAAGGATGACTCTGAGTTTTCTCGCTGGGTATTAACAGTAGAGGGATTATGAAGGAAAAGCCTGAGGGACCATTTCCTTACAAATTTGTAGGTAGAACATGGGCAGTTTGTAGAGAGGAAGCAGGCTGATGCCTCCCTGCACTTGAGTTATCCTATGGATTTCTGCAGGTCCTAAAACTATCCCCTCACCAAAGGTTGCTTTCAAAGAAGAGGTGGTGAGGAGGATAGAACAAGAGAACTTAAATGTCTGCTTTCTCCTCCCCCAGAAGGACAGGGTACTCCCTTACTTCCTCTCATCGGCAGCCGTCCGTCTCGAGAGACGATGGTGTAGCTTCTTAAGAGTCTATCTGCATCGCCGAGAATGGTTGTGCAGTCCGACTCGGGAGTGACACGGTATCTGTCTCCTCCCGTGTTGAAGCTACAGAGCCTGGGCAGGGTGATATGGAGGGTCTGCTGTTGCCCATGCAGCAGACCCCCCCCTCTCTTCGCAGCTGAAGGGCCCAAGGGAAAGACGGAGTCAATACAGCTTGGCTTCAGGTGCGCTGCAGGAGTTGCCGGTGTTGACTACAACGTCAAACCTCCTTAGGGACTCCGGCTCCGGATTTTCTGTCGGGGTTTACTCCCTTAGCCTTTCCCCTGAAGAGGTATGCCGCAAGGCAGCGGAGGTTTTTTGGAATCAGAGTTTTCCTTCTCTGATGTGCCCTGACTGGAAGATCGAACCAGCGACACTCAACTCGCAGGCCGACGCTCAATCCACTGAGCCAAACCAGCCAGGGCTTTACTTCCTCTACTACCTGCATATCTTGCCTTTATTAATGGTTAAGCCCTAAAGGCTGACAGTGTTCCTCTTCTACCCCGAGAGAAGGTACTGAAGTGAGGGACAGAGAAATCTAGTGACCCTCCTCTATCTAGCCCCTGGCCAGAAAGGCCCATGCTATGCTTTAAAAGTTCTCATAGTTTTCTGGTGAGCAAATTATAGTGGCCAGTTATAGAAATTCTTTTAAAGCTTATGATGATTTAAGTGTAAGTCCAGATGATTTGAAAAAAACTAAAATGAAATCAATTTCCTTTTCCCTTTCTGGATCATGGAGCATAATTTGTCCTTCGAAGTCATTAAGCAAGAGAAACATTTCCCGAGGCCCCCTGGTTTTCTTCGGAAGCCACGCCCTACCACTGCTTGCCTTGCCCTCAAAGCTCTGTACAGGAGAGGCAGCTGGGCCTCCACTGCACCCTTTGACAAAGGGGCATTCCAAGTCATTTTTCTTTCTCCTTCTGAACATAATGTTCATCAGTAACTTGAGACTGCTTTCTCCAAGCTTCTCAGGAATCCTGTGGTTTGCTCTTGCTTTTGTTATGGGGAATGCAACTTCAAATGTGATTTCTGTTCTTTGTCTTTTTTTAAAGTCTTTTTTGCTCCACATAAACTCCAGAATTTATTTTTATTAGAAATCCTTATTTTGAATTATTTCCTAGGAGAAATTTCTAAGTTTACCAAAGAGATCACATGATCTTAAAAATGATACAATCACTTGAGGGGTTTTGTGCTTTTCTTTGGAAAAGCTGATAACAGACAGCACACTACACATTTGCACTTTTTAGTGTTGGCTTTGAAAGCAAAACTATCACAGTTGGAGACTCTCTTGTTCTAGTGCATACAAATTCACATTTTCATATTCTCACTGAAGTCACGCTCCAAATTTGTTTTGAGACATTATTCTGAGTTGTTTTAGCATATTATTTTCAGTACTAGTTTTATAACTGATGAACCACTTTTCAACCACTGCTTCACATTTGTGAATTGTAGATGTAAGACACGTAATTGAAATAACAGACAGTACCAATATAATGAACAGAAATGACCAAAATATCAGACTCTGTTAACAAAGACAAGCTATAAAATGGTAGCTAAAATGATTTGACCAACAGTCCTTCTAGCCAAGTAATTTTTTAGAATATGTGGAATTTCTTTGAGAATTAAAATTAATTTCACATTCAAAATTCAAATGTATATAAACAAATTATTTCTTCTATTTTGTTCTCCAAAACTGTCAAGTTGCCCAGAAGTAATTGGCAGACTGCGAGGGGCTATCAGCAATCAGAGGATCAACACATGTTGAGTGAGAGATGCTGCTCTGTATCAAAGTAAAGATCTGTCCCTCACTATGATGCCCTTAGCCTGGAGCTCCCTTGGTCATCTCATCCAGCCTTTTTGACACGGACCCAAAGGCTCTGACACATCATCTCAAGCATCAGTTGACCAGCAAGAATATATTCTCTCAGAAGAAGCCAGATATCAGCAGGATCAGGAGAATGGACAAGAGCTGGGAGGACCCTGGTCTCTCACATCTCCATATAAAATGGAGATAATAATGTCTTCCTTTTAGGGCTTTTGGGAAGAAAAAAAATGAATTAAAATGTCAAACACAAAGCACCTAACATAGAGACTGGCACATGGCAGGATTTGCTAATTAGTAGTTAAAACCATCTTCTGTATTTTTAAATATGTTCCCATAGCATTTGGATATGAGAAGCTGACATACTTAAACACCACAATTAATAAACTGAAACTTGCTAATTAGAATCTGAGAGGACAAAGGAACTATTTAAATAGCCTCCGGTAACAACTTCAGGTCTGAGAAACAGCAGTAGCTCATGGCCCACTCAGCACAGAGCTCTAAGTGGGTTCATTCCCCTTCAGTCCAGTACGACTCTGAACATGAAAGTCAGTGTCACAAAAAAGGATGGTCTTGCTGGGCTTACTGTTCTCATCTGCATGTGACAAACCAAGATGTATAGTCATTCACCTTTCCTGACTCCTTTTAGGGATTTTGCATTTGCACTTCTCTGCATGGTTACTTAGTGTTGATTGGGCTAATGAGTTGAGCTATCAACAGGAAAGAAGGGAAAAGATAGAAAACTTTTCTGGAAGGCAGGAAGAAGATTGGAGGTGGGGACGAGATGTGGGAAATTGAAGAGTCAGCATGAACTGGATGGAATTTCGGGAGCAAGATAGAAACAAAGCTCTGAGAGTTGCCTTGAAGTTTGGGACTTCAGGGATGTGGGTTGGTAAGAAGGATTTCTAGAACATGTTGCTGCTGTGTGTTGTGCAATTTAAATGTCTCTCTTTGGCAGTTGGACTTAACTTTCTTGTAGATGTGGCATTGTGCTAAGACAGGCAGCATGGCAGATTGAAAGTGTTGCCACAAATTCTTTCCATTCACATCAAAACTCCTTTGCAGCATAATTTTGCAAACACATTTGTAAGTACAGCCATGGAATAGAGACTGTCTCAACTGAGCTTAGCTCAGAATATTAATCTTCAGAATTGTGAACAAATAAATGGTGGTTGTTTCAAACTACTGAGTTTTAGAATGGTTTGTTATGCAGCGAAAGCCGACTGATAGAGGCAAGAACAAGAAGATCTAGTAAGATTGTTATGAGGTGATGATATAGGCAAGGTGCTTAATGGTTAGTGCTTAACAGTTAGTAACCTATAAAAGAGCAGCTGCAGTCAATTAAACAGAGCAAACGCTAGAGAATTTTAGCAATATTGGTGCCCCTAGAGCTCATCCACTCCAACCTGATTCTGAGACCATGCCCAGCTGGTCCTGACCTGATTCATGGCTTCCCATGGTGCAGAGAAACCCCCTGCCAGCTTTTTCCCTGGTCTCACATTCCACTTAGAGAGTTCTGATTAGTGACATGCTCTTATATTTAGCCCAAAGCAACAACACTGCAAATGAGAAAGGTATTTCAATTTTAGAGTAATCTCGAATCCAGAGAAGATATGAGGTGAAAAAGAGAGACCTGGGCTCCTTTGAGCTCCCCTCTCCTCCATTCCCTGTTCTCTCTCCTGAAGACATCTGCTGGGCTTCCGAACTGTGAGAACTTCTTCCCTTGGGATGTCCCAGTTAGCACCTATCCAAGGTTGTAAAGCCTGGGACTCTGGGCTGTTAGGGAGTGAAGGGGGCTGAGAGAAGAAGGCCAAAGACTTGGGAACAGCACAAGTACAGGAAAAGGCACTATGTTCTGTGTAGAAGATAAGATGTATATGATATAGCATATGGCATTTGGTATGTAGCATGTAGTATGGCATATAGTATGGTTTAGTATATACATGTGCAGAGGAGGGAACTCCAGACTCAATAAATGTGTTAAGACATGATTTTCTGTGCTCAAGTGACAAGTTGTACAAGTTTTGTGGCTACAGGAAGTTGGCCTGGTCTGAAGTCAACTATTGTCCTCAAAATCAAATAGTGGGGTGAGTAAGCTTATCATTCATTTATTCACTTGCTCAGCAAATATTTATTGAATACTAGGCTCTGAGGATGCAGTGACCAAAATATGAGAAGTATAAAAACTCATGGAACTTCTATTCTGAGGGGGAAATAGCCAATAAACAAGTTATTATACTTGTATAGCATGATTTTGGGTGCCTAAAGTAGAATGAGGAGATGGAGTTTGTGATGTCTCTTTGGATAAGCCAGTCAGGAAAGGCCCCTCCAAGGAGGTGAAGTATGACAAGAGTCCTGAACTAAGTGGAGGCTCCAGCCATGTGGATTTTGGGGGGAGCAACACAGTCTCCATGGGGTTTGTTTTCTCTTCCGAGTTCCCCACCTAACAACTCCCAGTGTACAATGTCCCTCTGAGCGTCCCTGTCTATCAAGAGAGAGTGTAGGAGAGAACTTCTAGGGGATGGTGGTGGCAAGTGAAATAGGCAGGGTAGGTTGGTGATTTCAGCTTGGCAGATGTTCTCAGTATTTTAAAGGTAATTATGTGGCCTGGGTAGTGAAATACTCAGTCCCATCAGGATGCAAATTACCTGATGGTTAACTTTCCTAAACTAGGGCCTAGAATCCAGCTACTAGATGAAGAACTGACGGGGCAGGGTAATAGGCTCATAAGGGCAGAAACAGTACTCATCCATCCAGTGAATATTTATGGAGCATCTTCTTTTTATTTATTTATTTATGTATTATTTTTATTTTTTGAGGAAAACAAGTCTTTATTTACAATATTCCAACCTGGGGAGGGCAGTGAGCACTTCAGCCCAGAGCCCTGTTCTCCCATGGGACCCAGCACTTCTCTTGATCCCCAAAAGGCTATAAACCAAAAATATGCCCAGAAGGTCCCCATCCCTTATCTGTCAGTTCTCTCCTTCAGGATCTGGGGTACGATGTAATTAGCCTCCATATAACAGTCCAGGAAAACATGTGCCATGTTGCACTGATTCACGCATGGTTCTCTCTTTGCCCTTTCAAAGCTGCATGGATCTCTCTCTAAAAACCGTGAGGTACTCCCTCTATAGGCCCTGGCTGGTTTAGCTCAGTGGATTGAGCGTCGGCCTGCGAGCTAAGTGTCGCTGGTTCGATCTTCCAGTCAGGGTACATCAGAGAAGGAAAACTCTGACTCCAAAAAACCTCCGCTGCCTTGCGGCATACCTCTTCAGGGGAAAGGCTAAGGGAGTAAACCCCGACAGAAAATCCGGAGCCGGAGTCCCTAAGGCGGTTTGACGTTGTAGTCAACACCGGCAACTCCTGCGGCGCACCTGAAGCCAAGCTGTATTGACTCCGTCTTTCCCTTGGACCCTTCAGCTGCGAAGAGAGGGGGGGTCTGCTGCATGGGCAACAGCAGACCCTCCATATCACCCTGCCCAGGCTCTGTAGCTTCAGTAGAAGCTACACCATCGTCTCTCGAGACGGACGGATGCCGACGACGACGACGACTGCTGGCAGCATGCGGGGGGAGCAGAGGCCTCTGCAGGGTGAAGCTGCAGGGTGGAGTCCAGGCAGTGATGGGGATGGCCAAGGGCTAGGAAACTGGAAGCCTGCATATCACATGCAAAGCCTCCTTTCCAGGGGGAGAACTTTCCATTTGGATTATGGCAAGTGGGAAAGGAAGTCTTGGGAGATTGAGGGCAGGGGAGTAACTTGGACTGATTTACATCCCTTTGACAGTTGTACAGGAAACAAAAGACCTTGGAGGACCTTAAACAGAACTGGATCTGGGAGCTAGAATAGTAACTCCACTGCTGGGTGACTTTGGCATGTGGTAACCTCTCTGAGTCCCAGAGTTCTTGTCCACAAATTGGTGATAATAAAAGCACCATTTACCTCATGGTGTTGTTAAGCAATTTAACAACTATTTTTTGAGCATATGTTCTGTGCCAGCCATGCTGGGAAGTGCTGAGCTGTAGTGAGGACTGGGTAAGTGGTACAGGTGAAGGCCCAGAATGCTTCTAATACAGTGATGGTCAAGAAATGGTGCCCATGGCTATTGTCTTTATGGTTATTCAGTTACTGTCTTGGTCCAGTGGAGGAAAGAGCTCTGGCTCTCATACTGAGGGCAACAAAGAAACAAGCTCCTTGGGCAGGAGTCCACCCGTGTCTCTCATTTCTGGAGACTCAGGCCAGGTGCTCTGGGAACTTAGGCAGCATCCCTGAGCCAGCTTTACCTCCATTCCTAGCCCCTGCCACTGTACTTTTCTAATTTTATGATTTTAAAGTGACTTGCATTTATTTGCCTTGTTTTCATGTGTCTTATCCTTTGTACCATTTATCTTTTAGGTTTTGATTTTGACTTTGTTGGTATATTAATAATTGCACAGAGTCAAAAATCTGCTTCCCTGTAGCTTCCAATGTGCAGAAATGCAGAAATACCAGGTAGTTGGCCTTGGTCTCCTCAATCCACAGGTTATAGCAGGAGGCTATTGTGTTGCATTATTGTTTTTATTACTAACCAGGCCACAGACAAAATCACATTAAGGAACTCTATTTTAGAAGAAATATAACTTTAAATTTTTAATTTTATCTTTATTTTTAATTGTGATGAAAAACACAAACATAAAAGTTATCACCATAACCCTTTTTAAGTGTACAATTCAATGGCCTTAAGTACATTCACTTGTTATACATACATCACCATCATTCATCCCCAGAACTCTTTCATCTTGCAAAACTGAAGCTCCCCACTCCCCTCAGCTCTGCCCCACCATTCTACCTTCTATCTCCATGAATCTGACTACTGTAGGTGCCTCATACAGGTGGAATCACACAGTAGTTGTCCTTTTGTGACTGGCTTATTTCACTTAGTATAATGGCCTTGAGGTTCATCTATGCTGTAGCATGTTGTAGAATTTCTTTTTAATTTTTAAGCTTAAATGAAGTATAATTGACAAATAAACTTGTCATATATTTAAAGTATACAGTGTGATTTGATACATGTATACATTATGAAAGTATTCCCATCATTGAGTTAATTAACACATTATTACCTTCCATATTTACCTGTTTGTGTGTATGTGTGTGAAATACTTAAGTTCTACTCTCAGCAAATTTCAATTACTCTCAGCAAATTTCAATTACACAATACAGTTTTATCAACTATAGTCACCATGTTTTACATTAGATCCTCAGACCTTATTCGTCTTATAACTGACAGTTTGTACCTTTTACCAACCTCTCCCTATTTCTCCCCCCAATCCCCATCCCAGTCCCTAGCAATCACCATTTTATTCTGTTTCTAGAGTTTGGTTTCTTTAAGATTCTATATATACGTGATACCATGTAATATTTGTCTCTCTCTGTCTGGCTTATTTCACTTAGCATAGTGCCTTTCAGTTTCATTCATGTTGCAAATGATAGAATTTCCTTTTTATGGCTAAATAATATTCCACTCTGTGTGTGTCTGTATGCATGTGAGTGTATCTCACACCTTCTGTATCCATTAATCCATCATCAGACACTTAGGTTTTTTTCATACCTTGGCTATTGTGAATAATGCTTCAGTGAACAAGGGAATGTAGATACCACTTTGAGATAATAATTTTGTTTCCTTTGGATAAATACCCAGAAGTAGAATTGCTGGATCATATGGTAGTTCATATCATATTGCTAGAACCTCCAGACTATTTTCCATAATGGCTATACCAGTTTAAATTCCCACCAATGGTATACAGGATGTCCTGTTGTTGAAAAAATTGTCTTTTCCCAATTGAATGATCTTAGTACCCTTTTCAAACATCATGTGAAGGCTTATTTCTGGGCTCTCTATTGGTTTATCTCTCTCTCTTTATTTTGATACCATACTTTTTGATTACATTAGCTTTGCCATAAGTTTTGAAATCAGAAAGTGTAAATTCTCAGCTTTGTTCTTCCTTTTTAAAGATTATTTTGGCTATTTAGAATTCCTCCCAATTTCAGATGAACCTTAGGATGGATGTTTCTATTTCTGAAAAGAACATCATTGAAATTTTTATTAGATTATATTGGGTAGTATTTACATCTTAACAATATTAAGTCTTCCAATCAATGTGCACAGAATATCTTTTCATTTCTTTATGTATTTAATTTCTTTCAGCTACATTTGGTGGTTTTCAGTGTATGAGTCTTTTGCTTTCTTTGGTAAATTAATTTCTAAGTATTTTATTGTTACGTGATGCTATTGTAAATGGAATTGTTTTTCTTTAATTTGCTTATAAGATTACTCATTGTTAGTGTATAGAGATACAACTGATTGTTAAGTGTTGATTCATTACCTGCAATTTGGCTGAATTAGTTTATTAGTTCTAACAGGGTATAGTGTGTGTGTGTACTGAAATATGACCTTTTGAATGCTTTCAAAACCATCCTATATTTATCTGTTGAGAAGCTGTCCATGAATGCTCTTAGCATCTAACAAATACTGAATGTGGATGATAGAAAATTGACCGCTTCATGCTGTTATCATTATGCATAAAAAAAAAAGCAGTTCACAGTGATCTCCAAGTGTGCTTTGACTCTTTCAGTTACACAAAATGAAGTGTAAATGACTGATATTCCAGGCTGAAAATGTTGACAGAAGAGAGAAATATTGAAAAGATCTTTTTAGATGTTTTCAATTTGCTTAGTGTTAAAATGCAATTTCTGAATATATTTAAATTATACTTATCCTAACATATCAAAAATCTCAAAGGAAATGGTAAATATTTAGCAGAATATTGCTTTGCTCTGTGGGATCTCTGCCACACTATAAATGACGTATAATAGTTTTCTAATTCAAGGAAGACAATGGGAAGACTTTCCTGCTTGAGATAAGCATTTTTACTTACTTTTAAAGTGTAATTGGAATGCCTGATTGAAAACATCATAATAGGAGAACACAGAGCTCAGAGAATTTTTGAAATGTCCAATTAGAGCTACAAATAGAGGACGTGTGTATTGGGCTATACATGTAACTGGAAGGAAAAGGATGTGATTTAAAAAAACAAAATAACTTGCATCTGCTGCCACAGTTTAGGGGGATGTCCCAGGGCCAGCTTTCCCCTCTGCTTGTCTAGACCCTTTGGGATAATGCCTGCATTACTCCAAACCCAGGACAGCTTCACCTGGACCCCAGAAATGGGCACTTTGGCCTTATTCCAGACCAGGCTTCCCTGGAGATGGTAAGGCCAGGAATTAGGACAGGCCAGGTCATATGTATGTATTTCCAACCCTGTAGCTCACCAGCCTGCAGAGAGCATATCAACAGAACCCAGTGGCTCTCTCAAGCACAGTTTAAGTTAAAGCCTTCCCCTTTCTCCTTCTCCTAAGGGGCAAATTACCACTGAACTCCTCTCCAGATGTTCCCCTGGTGGAACAACCAGACCCTCCCCCCGCCACCACTGTTGCCCTGCCTGTAATTACTGTTTACTTCAGTTTCTTTGGCTCCCCTCATTATAGTTCATTAACATTATGAAAGGGTCTCATATGCAAGTGAGCAACCAGGGGTGGAACAGATTCAGTTTAGACTCTGACTCACTGTGTTTCATTGGGTCCAACTCCAGTTGTGTCCACTCTTGCTTTACCTCACTTCTGTGGTCACAAGAATGCAAACCGCTCCGCAGTTGGTGTGGGTACTCTCCCTGCCTTTGCTCCCTCTCTTCTTCCCCCATCCCCAACTCTGGCCAACTTATATAGTTTTCTTTGAGTATAATGAAATAGCCACCCCACCATCAATCTTGAGGACTTCTCCTTTCTTTATACAGTAGATCTCCCTTCTCAAAACTGACAATTAGCATCTACTCTGCATATTTTTGTGCCTTTCTAAATAATTTTATCCCTCTTAAAAGCAACTGATTTAAAATTTTTCCCTTGTCTCTTCATCTTGTTTCACTTTCTTTGCATAATTTTTCACTTTCCCCTTATATTATTCTGTATCACAAGAAAAATGTTGTGTTGGAGATCTTTTGTAGAGGGATACCTCTTCTTAAGGTCACTACTCCAACACCAAAAAGTTCTGAGAGAGTCTTCTCCTTTCCTCAGAGTAACTCAAATCAAAAGGCATGTAATTGATAATAGCACTCAGACCAGGCTGCACTCTCCCTGCCTTCCCCTCTGCATGTGACCAGATCCCCTATAGCACTGTATCAAGTTCTGAGCCAGGGAGGACTCCCAAAGTTTGGTCATTTAAGTGATCAAAATATGAGAAACTGTGAGGGAGAAATAAATTTTCCTCTGAAGATTATTTCAGCTGGTCTAAAAATCAAATAGACATGAGACAGATTAACATGGGAAAATGACAACATTTAATGACATAATGATGGGGGATCCCCAGAAAAACAGAATTATCTTCTGGAGGGTGGGCCCTTGTAGTACAGGCTTCCCCCGCTAGGTGAGTGTTCTAGGAACCCATCTGTATCAGTGTACCAGCTGGCATTGTTGTGAGAGGCTTCATTTGGCTTCAGTGAATTTTTTTGAAGACTCTTTCAAAGTGTTTGCCCATTTCATAATGGGTGATTTATGAGCACACCTGCCCACACTGCACTGAGTGTTCAGCAGTTTTTGACCAAAAATGGCATGACCCCCATGCCCCACCCTCCTTATTCACCCGATCTCACCCCAAGTGACTATTTTTTGTTTCCCTGGATAAAAAAGTCCTCAAAGGCAAATGTTTTGCTGATGTGCAAGAGGTGAAACAAAAAATAGCAGAAGCACTAAAGGGCATCAACATCAACAAATTAAAAAACTGTTTTGAGCAGTGGAAAAAATATCTTGATAGGTGTATTGCATCAAACAGAGAGTACTTTGAAGGTGACTAAAGTTTAAACGTGTAAGAATAAATACACAATGTTTTATAAATAAGTTCTGGTTTTTTGGGGGGAGTCCCTCATCATACATATGTATGGAAATCCTGCAAGGATGAGAGAATCAGAGACCCCACATACATGAGAGGTTTAGAGACAGAAGGGCAAATTGAGGTCTATATGACATTCTGAGCTAGGGATGAGGTAAAGAACCAGGGACTACAGAAGGTTCGGTAATCAGTAGTTTGCCCTGCCATACAGATAGATAAAAAGTCATTTTATGGTGATAACTCTTATCATGGGCCAGATGCCTACTTTAAATTCTTGTAGATAGTTAAGGGAGAGGGTGGGGCAGAAATTTCTCTTCAGTCCACAGGCTCTTGGTTGCTTTTAGCTCAAAATAATCCACATACCAGTGAGGCACATCTCGGGATGGCTCATTCTGAATCACTAAAAAACCACGGTAGACCATCCATGCATCAGCATGAGCCACCAAGATTCACTCGGAGAAAATGCAAGGGCCAAACACACTTCTCAGTGCCCTTTTTCCTGCCAGCCAGGTCAGAGCAGCACTAGTTGTAAGGAGATGGATCCATCGGCAACAGGCTGCGTCTTGCCTGAGTGGGGTTGTCTGAGTTAAAGAAAAGTTAGATTATTTTGCAGGATGAAGAACCCCAAAATTTCAATTTCTTCCTGATGGGTGGAGTTTGGGGATTCTGCTATGTAGAAAAGAGGAGAGATGGGGAGACTCAGGAAAGAGGAGGAAGGGTGATATTGGGGGAAAAGGTATAGGGTAGATATGGGAAAAAAAGTAATCAGTGGACATTAAGAACAGTGTTGTTCCTCAAATAACAGTGACATTTATTAATATCTATAAGCCATAAGCCATGAGTGAAAGTCAAGATCAACATCAAAATATTTGCCTTTCTACATTCTCATAGGTCACCATTACTTAAAAGTCCTTATATTCCAACTCTTTTTAAACAATGGTGATAATAGCTTACATTTGTTATTTTATACTTTATAAAAAGTTTTCACATTTACTATGTGATAGAAATTGAATTTCTGTATAACCTTTAAAGTTAAAACAGTCAATCATGTATTTTACTGGCAAAATCATTTTTGTTGTTGTTGTTGTAGATGGGGCATTAGATATTTTCCTGAGTTGAAAATCTGCTCAATCATTTGTCCTTGTTGTATTAATCATAACAAGACCCATGGGGTCATTGTAAGCATATTCAACTTTCTGTATGCAAACATACCCCCCTGTATCAAAAGCTTGCAACAAGTGTAACTTACCTAAAACAAATATCCATAGCCCCTGGTCCTACATCAATATTCCTTGAAACTGTTTTAATAAATCTTTTGATAAAACCAAAAATGCTCTTTAAGTTAAAAAAAAAATTATTTATTTTTAGAGAGATGGGAAGGGAGGGAGAAAAAGAAAAGAGGGAGAGAAACATCGACGAGAAAGAGAAACATCCATTGGTTGCCTCTGGAATACCCCGTGCCCAAACTGGGGACTGAACCTGCAACCCAGGCATGTGCCCAGAATCAAATGGGCGACCCTTTGCTCTGCAGGATGACTGAGCCACACTGGTCAGGGTGCTCAACTTTATCATGATTTAATTTATATTTTATGGTAACTTGCACATGAATCCTTTCTAACCTTCTTATCTGTCTTTCAAAATAAGAGAAAATGGATAATATGAGGCTCTGTTTTCTCACAATCAGTTGTGTCAACAGCTTTTCATTTGTTTCAGATTCTTGATTAAAACAAACTAATAAACAAACACAAATTTGTGGTTTCTTGGCTCAGAAACCAGAAAAGTCTGTGTTTGTGCTGCCTTTCACTGCCAGAACCGATAAGTAGAGACAAGGATTGAATCTTACGGGCACTTTATTCAGATGGCAACACTCTGAGAAGATGGCTGATCATGTACCCTCAAATACTGTCTTAACATCTCACTTCAAGCTGACATTTTTTATAAGAAGAAGAAAGGGTAGGTAGGGGGTTGGGGAAAAAGGTAATTGGATAAGGGTTGCAGTCTGGAGGCAATTTTCCTAGAACTTCTGCATTTGTCGATTAACAATTCTTTATCTGCATCAAGTTGGCCCTGGCTGGTTTGGCTCAGTGGATTGAGCGTCGGCCTGCAAGCTAAGTGTCGCTGGTTCGATCTTCCAGTCAGGGCACATCAGAGAAGGAAAACTCTGACTCCAAAAAACCTCCGCTGCCTTGCGGCATACCTCTTCAAGGGAAAGGCTAAGGGAGTAAACCCCGACAGAAAATCCGGAGCCGGAGTCCCTAAGGCGGTTTGACATTGTAGTCAACACCGGCAACTCCTGCGGCGCACCTGAAGCCAAGCTGTATTGACTCCGTCTTTCCCTTGGACCCTTCAGCTGCGAAGAGAGGGGGGGTCTGCTGCATGGGCAACAGCAGACCCTCCACATCACCCTGCCCAGGCTCTGTAGCTTCAGCTTCACTGGAGAGGACACTCCAGCGTTATCACAAGATGTCGATTCAACACGGGAGGAGACAGGTACCGTGTCACTCCCGAGTCGGACTGCACAACCATTCTCGGCGGTGCAGATAGACACTTAAGAAGCTACACCATCGTCTCTCGAGACTGATGGCTGCCGACGATCTGCATCAAGTGCTTCCCTCCCTGGAACATAATGGCTCAGATACCATCTCCATCCCTTGCAGACCCCCTGGGGCACAAAATTGTTTGCATTGCTTGTGGACCTCCTGGAGTGACTTGATCACACATTCTAGTTTCTGGAATAACAGTTTCCCACATGTATTAATCACTTAAGCCTATCAACTAAGGCTAAAGTCTTTAATCCTTGAGTTCCCCTATCAGAGGAAGTGATGATTTGTGTGGGTTTGCAGTACTTTTGACTTTGGCAGTTTCTAGGAAATAGATTACCCTGTCCTGTGCAAAGGAATAAAATTGATCTCAACTAAGAAACTACGTTAGACAGCAGGGTACTCCTATAGCAAGATGAAGGGCAGTGGATATTAATTTTATTTAGGAATTACTAAAAATTAGCAGTACCTTTAAGATAATTCATTTGCCTGTAAAAGCCACCAAAACAGTACATTATCTTTGTAATAATAAGCTTTTACTCTGGTTTTAAATGCATAATTAAAAAAAATTTTTATTTCTTTATTTTTAGAGAGAGGTGAAGGGAGGGAGAAAAAGAGAAGAGAACCATCAATGTGTGGTTGCCTCTTGCACACCCCCGGCTGGGCACCTGGCCTACAACCCAGGCATGTGCCCTGACTGGGAATTGAACTGACGACCCTTTGCTTTGCAGGCTGGTGCTCAATACACTGAACCACACCAGCCAGAGCATAATTTTATGATTGCACTACATTTGAAATACAATGCTTCAATTCTACTTAGATTTATCATCTCATTTTTATTTTGTTAAAATAGCTAAAGTTTTATAATTGACCAGTAGACTAAATTAGCCTAATCAATAAGAACAATAAAGATTATTTTCTCTTTTATTCCTTTCTCTAATAGAGTTATTGTGAATTTTTAAAAAGCATTGTCCTGAAATAACCCATTGACAATTTTATAAGTACAGTATTCCCTCACTTATTGCAGGCATTAAATTCTAGACACCACCCCCCCATCCCCCCACGATAGGTGAAAATCTGCAAAGTAGGAACCTTACATTTATTTTAGTATTTAAATATATTTTAAGGTTTTATAAACCCTTCCCCCACACTTAAAGACCATTCCTACCTAGTCCCTTATTAACCTTTCCCACTCCCTTATTAACCTTTTCCACACTTTTATAAACACTACTTATGTTCTCAAACATATTCCACACTCTTAAACCTACGTAACTTTAACAACTACATATACAGTACCGCAAAATCCCACAATATAACGAAAAATCCACAATAAATAATAAATATAATATTTTTAAAAATCCTGCGATACAGTGAGGCTGCGATAAGTGAACCGCGATATAGAGAGGGACTACTGTAAATGTCTGTCTTTCAGGGTGATTTCCATGACTGTTAAGTAGAAAAGTTGGCTACTTTTATTTGGTAGGACTTATTTTGTAAATTTAGAGGTTATGTTTATGATATCTAATAGCTGGTTGATTAAGATAATTCAGAAAATAAATTACTCTAATTTCTGAAGAAACAACCTAAAAGGTAGGAGAAAACATGGACTGATGTTTAAAGAGAGCTGCAGGGATAACTCTATCCACTTGGTGCATACAGATGCCCCCGCAAAACCTATTGGAATTAATCAATGGAGAAGGCAAAGACCCAAAGCTATAATGATGAAGGGATACCCCGATAGAATAATATAAAATGAGGCAACTGGAAAATTCTGAAGAAGATTAGAAGAAATAGGATAAGCTATTTTGTGTAATGATGTGTTTTCTCTCTGAACTGCAAACTTTCTGGGGCTTGGAGACACATCTGTACAGTTTATCAATTCCTTTGCAGTGTGTACCCCAATTTTTGGCACATTTATTCATTCAACAAATATTTAATGTGCCTATGATATAGCAGGCACTGTTCAACCTGCTGAGTAATTGGCAGTGAAAAAAACTGACAAAAGTCCTTATACTATTGGAGCTTTTATTCTTCTGGAGGGGTGGGAATAAACAAAATAATTTATATAGAGGTATGTCCAGAAAAAGTCCAGTCATTGTTTATATAATGAGAAAGGTTTACGTGTCATCAATGTAACCTGGTAGCAAGGAGAGTGGACTGGACTGTGCAAAGGTGAACAATGACAACTTTACTGTACTAGTCAGTGGGGGTGGTAGATGCCATTGTGTGAGCATGTGTACTGTGTGGCCGTTGCATTCAAAAGGATTGAACAGGTAGAGCAATGAATCTGCATCAAATTTTTCATTAAGCTTGAACTTTCCTCCACGGAAACTATTCCGTTGATTCAGAAGGCCACATCTATGGGCAACTGGTGATTGGCAGCTTCATCACAACAACATTCCCACTTATGCATCATGTCTCTTGCAGAGTATTTTGGTGAAATATCAAATCACTGAGGTGACTCAGGCCCCTGACAGCCCAGATTTGGTGCCTTCTAACTTCTGGCTTTTCCCAAAATTAAAATCACCTTTGAAAGGGAAGAGATTTCAGACCATCAATGAGATTTAGGAAAATATGATGGGGTAACTGATGGCAATTGGAAGAATTGTGTGAGGTCACAAGGTGTCTACTTGGAAGGGGATTGAGGCATCATTGTCCTATGTACAATATTTCTTCTATTTTCTTCAATAAGTGTTTCTATTTTTCATATGACATGGCTGGATACCTTCTGGATAGACCTCATATACTGTGGAGAAAATGACAGGGATGCATGATTGGGAGGGTTATAAATGTTCAATAAATTTGAAAAATTATTTTAAACTAAATGGTGTTTTAGGTTGGGATTCCTAGAAGCAGTTGCTGAGATGAAATATCCGTCTAAGCTATTTGGTGAGGAGACAATAGTAAGAGACTGGGGAGATCAGGCAGAGGAGAGGCAAAAGCCAAGTCTGGGTGTGATTGTAGAGTCTTAGGGAGGGCAGCTTTAGCTTTATCTGCAGGGGAAGGGAGCTGGGCTTTATATGCCCATAACCCAGAAGGATGTAAAGTCTGCCACATTCCCAGCTTGAGTAGTTGGGGGAAGTCCTCTGAGGAAAAGTTATAGGTGGGCAACCTGAGGCCAGCGAAGGGGAGTCTGAGGAGATGTCCTGAGGACAACGTCTACCACAGTCCATCTCTTGTGTTGCCAAGATCCACTGTACCTCACATTACATTCTCTCTATCTTCCAATTTCTTCATTCCGGTGCTTGATCCCAGTTTCCTGGTAAAAATTTTAAAGAGGAGGGCTAGCTTGTTGCTGCAGTGGTCATGAGGGCATAAGTAATACTCATCCTCTCTTCTAGCACTTGTTTGTTTTTTAATTATATTTTATTGTTAATGGTATTTGAGTTGTCCCAATTTTTCTCCTTTGCACCCTTCACCCAGCCCCCCACTCCATCATGCAACCCCCATGCCATTGTTCACATCCATGGGTCATGCATATAAGTTCTTTGGCCACTCAAATCCCTGTGCTGTAACTACCAATTTGTAATTTTTAATCCCTTCACCTTCTTTGTCCATCCCACAACACCCCCACCCAAATTGGCAACCATCAATCTGACAACAATGAGGAGGCTGTAGCAGGTCTCAAAGCTGGGAAAAATGGTGATCTAAACAGGGGAATGACAGTGGGAATTAAGAAAAGGTAGAAGGTGTGTGAAAAATATAAGAGGTGGAGTTGGTTGGACATGGCAATTGATTGATTAGATGTGGGGAGGGAAAGAGAGTTGAGACCGATGCTTGCTGGGTCTCTGTCCTGAGCAGCTGGGTTGATGAAGGTGCCTTTTCCCCTAGAGGAGGAGTCAGGAACAAGTAGAAAGACAGGATATTTCTCAGTTAGGTGCTAACAAACCAAATTGTTCATTCCTGTAATCAATTGACAGATATTTATGAGTGGTTACTATTTAGTAACCAGGCACTATTTAGTGAGAAGGCAGTTGGAGAAGTATGATTCCAAGTCTGGGGAAATATGGAAGAAATAATTTTATCTGCTGACCCAGGAGTCTAGAACAAATAAATTCTGCTTAATAAATAAAATTTAGCTTTAATTGAAAGAAGAGCACTGTGGCCACACCACATTATTACAGTAGCACCTAACAAGCATACCAAGGAAAAAACAAAAACCTGTCACATTATGACAGTCTTCAGAAAATGTAGAAGAGTGAAGAAAAATATAAGTAATTTTAAACACCTCTGATTTTAATTAAGTAAGTTCAGCAGCCCTGGTGCATCTAGTGATGAAGACAAAGGTCCACTACAGGCCAGAAGGAACGCCCATTTCAGTAGTTTAAGGCCAGGCTCCAGCATCACAGGCTGCTTCCAGTCTCCAGCAACCCAGGATTTGCATGTCCTGAATGTGCAGATGCTGTTCCTTGGAGAGTAGATGTGTCTAATGATCACGTTTCCACTTTAAGACAAACTTTTGGCCTCTGAAGGGCATGGCTGTAGATGTGGAACAATCACATTATTACTAGAAGTCAGGGATTCAGCTCCAGTTATCTCTTCCATGCTCTAGGCAGCCAAGCTGGGCTGTTCCTGACACCTCCCGCTCACAAGAACCCTTCAACTACCAACTGCATTTATCTTCCCAATGGGCATTTCAAATATGTCTTCTGACAAGTCCCTGTGTGATTTCTGAGAAAGCTGTGTCTTTGGCTTTGAGGCCATGTTTAGTCATAACATTTACAACTCAGAGATCCTCAGATCCACCCAGTGACTTTCTGACCATGGAAGGATTTGGGCTCAACACTGATGTGGCCTGGGAGAGATCCAGCTTCACAGAGACCCTGCAAGTTTCCCTGGTCCAGCATCATCAACTGGTTTGAGGAAGCCTTCTGCAAAAGAGGGGAGCTTCGGTGGCAAAATTCTGGCAGTGTCATCAGAAACCACACTCTTCTTCATAGCGAGGAAGTGCTCCTTGGCTGTAGATGACAGGATGGCTGTGTGTAGTAAGGACAATCCATAGGATGGGAAATGGTGCTGTATGCTTTGCATAGCTGCAGCTTCATTGGAAATGCAGAAAAGTACTGGCCTTCCTGAAGGACCTTGTCCTGATAGGTACTCAGGATAAGAAAATGCTCTCTGGAAAATCTCTGTGGCAATGAATTTGTTACCTCCTCAGCCCTGAGGATGGTTAAGAGCTGTCCACACTTAAATAGAAGGGGCTTGCTTGTGCCTGCTTTGTTCTCTGTGAGGACAGAACCCCTGGGCTGCTCCAATTGAAACAGAACCCACGGGCTGTTTAGTTAGGGGCCTGATTGCCCGCCGCCAGAATTATAACTCTCAATACCACAGTTGAGTGAAAAAAAAAGAATAGTTTATTTAATAGTTATATAGATTTAGATTATTTGTGGATTTCTGCCGTTAAGTCTTATGTTCCTTAAGACACCCACAAACGCATATTTGTGCCTCCCCCTACCAAACCAGGCTAGTTTTAGAAAAGTTAGAGAAACTGTTTCCCTACTTCCTAGACACAGTTCGGCTTTACTGGTAGCTGCCAATCATTCAATTCTGATTGGGGAGGTCTTTCTGTGTTGTGGTGTGAAGGGTTAACTCCTAAGACTTCTGCCTGAAGGCTTGCAGGTGAGCCTTCCGGCCCAGGTGTCCTGTGACTCAGCCCAGAGTTCTTGCAAGGCAGATCTTGTTCATGGAAGCTGAGGTCTCAAGGTCCTGAGTTGCAAAGAAGTCGGAGAGCTGTGTCTCCTTTCCCATAGCGATAATGTCTTATGTGAAACATATCCTTTAGATTTATAGCCTTGTTTTGTAGCCATAATAGAAATAACAGATGTGTTTTGAATACTCCTATGTTTGCTCTCACATCCTTGAGAAAACGTATAACTGAATACATGAAAATCCTTTGATTCTATTATTAGTAACTTCATTACCTAATAAAAGGAGTGGTAGGGCTGCTAGTCTTCGCTGAAAGCCCGAGCGAGCTTCAGCCCTCCATCCGTTGATGGCCACTCATTCTGCTTGCTGAGATTATCTCTTCATCCCTGTTCACAGAGTAAAGCAACAGTGGTGTACACCAGTTTCTAATCCAGAGCTGCATGAATTCCTAGCCTTTCCTTTCCAAAATCACAAAGGTATGCCCCCTTCTCCAAGCTGCAAGGTGTTCTCAAAGCTGCATGGTGTACATGGTTTCTAATCCGCATGGAGAGCACCTTCTCCAAACTGCATGGAGAACCCTTCTTTTCAAAGCAGCATAGTGTGTATTGTTAAAATGTCTTCTGCTTATTTTTAAATCCCTGACTGCGTCCTGTGATGCAGTTGGCATGGTCCTCAGTTCTGACCATTCACAGAACCCCACTCAGGCTCTGTGTGCTTTTTCCATACCATCCCCTGGTCCAAGACCCCTCCCATCTTTCCCGGGCCTTGGATGCATTAAATCCATTTGCATAACAAAGACACTAGCCCCTAGCCTCAGGCATGTGAAGGCATCCTGAAAGCTGCTTCCTTCTCCCCATCCCCCAGTCGCAAGCTCTGGGGGTTTTTAGACACCCCCCTTCTGTAACACACTCACTGTAATTCTCAGTGGGTATCTGCTTTTTTCATTTTGTGTATTTATCTCTTTTTCATGGTTTTCATGGGCCCACTTCTGAAGCCTGTAAAATCAGTGACATGTATGTCCAAACTGGAGGGAATGGCAATTGGAAGTTACCTGGGGAAGCAAGACTGGGGACAATTAGTATGGGATCTTCAAAAATGGAGTCAATCTAAAAAGCACTGGTAAATAAATTCATGTTTAATTTGCATATTACAGCAAGTAGAAGATAACCATAAAATATATACTGTTGGAAAATTTCATGAGATGACAAAATTAAATAACCCTCCTTTGCTGTGTCTTCTTTTAGTGAGTACTAACAGGTAAGTACTGGAAATAGTATTCTTTATATAGGACATAAGGGTTCCAGAGTGTCCATTCTAAAAAGAACAAGTGCTCTTAGTTGAACAGTTATGTCTTACATTGCAAAGCTAAAGTTTGTCACAGATGATACAGCTCACAAACATGATCTTCATTGATTCTCTACTACTTCTTGAGACAGCTATGGGAGATATTATCTTGTCCATTGTGTAGACAGGAAAATCAAGGATCAGATGGCTCCTGGAGGAATTAAATGACATGTTCAAACTGGGTAATTTGAGGAGCATTTAATGAAGGAACTATTTTTAAATGCATGGTCAGGGTAGGGGGAAATCAAAATCTGGGAGCTGCTACCCTCCTTCAGTCTGAAGCTGCAAAAGGAGGTAATTAGAACCCAGAGCAGGTAGCTTTGGGTGACTGCTGCCTGATAGGAGCTTTAGGTAGAGAGGTCACCTCACCACAACAATTTGTTTAGGAATACATGCCCTGCCTTCTTCTCCTGGCCCTCTGACCTCTGGTAATCTTCCTCTCTTGGCTGAGATTGGCTGAGATTAATCAGAAGCCAGACAAGAGGGGCTGGTTGATGCCTCCCAAATCAGCCCTAGGGCACAGAGCAGAGCAGAGAAGGTGCTAGTGGAGCTGGAATGAAAGACATCCTGCAGAGGTGGTTAAATTATTTGCTTGAGGGAAAGATAGGAAGGAGCAGACATAAGATTAAAAACTCAGTCTTTAGCACCTAGTTCAATGTCTTTCTACTACACCTTCCGGAGGACTAAATGAGCTAATCAGAGTGTGAATGTGGCAGCAGAGATTTCTCTTGCTAAATTCTCTGTGAAGATGAAAATTACAATACATTGCTAAGGTTATGATTTTAGGAGTATCTTGACATGGTCATTTAAACCTCAAGAATTCTAAATGGAAAATGGCTTTCGTCGTCGGCAGCCGTCCGTCTCGAGAGATGATGGTGTAGCTTCTTAAGAGTCTATCTGCACCGCTGAGAATGGCTGTGCAGTCCGACTCGGGAGTGACACGGTATCTGTCTCCTCCCGTGTTGAATCGACATCTTGCGATGACGCTGGAGTGTCCTCTCCAGTAAAGCTGAAGCTACAGAGCCTGGGCAGGGTGATATGGAGGGTCTGCTGTTGCCCATGCAGCAGACCCCCCCTCTCTTCGCAGCTGAAGGGTCCAAGGGAAAGACGGAGTCAATACAGCTTGGCTTCAGGTGCGCCGCAGGAGTTGCCGGTGTTGACTACAATGTCAAACCGCCTTAGGGACTCCGGCTCCGGATTTTCTGTCGGGGTTTACTCCCTTAGCCTTTCCCCTGAAGAGGTATGCCGCAAGGCAGCGGAGGTTTTTTGGAGTCAGAGTTTTCCTTCTCTGATGTGCCCTGACTGGAAGATCGAACCAGCGACACTTAGCTTGCAGGCCGACGCTCAATCCACTGAGCCAAACCAGCCAGTGATAAAAAGAATGAACATATGTAGCACAATAAGCAGCTGGGCCATTCTCTCTTAATCTTTCCTTTTTAGGCTTCTCTGAAAAGATTAAAATTTCAGAATTATTGGAAGGGACTTGAGCAGTGTGTTTCATTTTTATGGATAACAAAGGCATGATGTTCTCTTAGCTGGATTGCATCTGAAGAATACAAACTGAGCCAGACTCTTAAGCCTTCCTGAGCAAATAAAAACTTAATGAGATCAAGGTCAGCTGCAGCAATTCCTACCTCAACGTAATTGGGGAGGAGGGCTTACTCTAAAGTGAAATGTTAGGAATCTGACTAAATTTGACTGATTCCTGAAAACTGAACTTGAAGCCTAATCTTTTTAAAGGGATTCCTATATGTATTCATGTAAATACCACAAATGACTTTTGATGCAATTGTTATATTCAAATCAAGAGTCTTACTGCCAAGTATTTTCAGGAGTATATTGGCATGGTCATTTAAACTTGTAGAGAATGTAAGAAGTTGAAAAATGAGAATTTCCTTAATTAAACTCTAAGAGTATCAACTTGAGAAAAATACAGGAAACTGAAACAAATACGAGTTAGTGTAGACTGGATCCATGACTTTGGGGAGATGGTTGAGCTACTGTGAAAAGAAAACAAATAAACAAACAATAAAACACCAGTTTTCTAGAAGGGATACAGTGGAAAATGGAAGACCACTTTGGGGAGACCAAAATCTCCCTGGTGGGAAAGTGAGGCTTGATGATTAGATCTGCAGCTCCTAGATCTGAGGCCTTAGGCAAGTCACTTGATTAATCAAGGCTTTATTCTTATCTATAAAGTGAGAAAAATGGCCTTTGGTTTACCTCATTTGAGGGTCAAATGAGACCAGGGATGTGAAAGTGTTATGGGAATTGTTTTAAGCTTAAAAAACTGTGTTAGCCTTGGCTGAGTGACTCAGTTGATTGTGGTGGGTTTGAGCCCCAGTCAGGTCACATACAGAAGACAACTGATCATTGTATCTCTCTCACATCAATGTTTCTCTCTCTCTCTCCCTTCCTGTCTCTCTAAAATCAATTAACATATTGTCGGGTGACAATTTGAAAAAAAAAATTGTGAGATCTGCTTGCGAGATCTTAAAAAATATGCACCCCAAAAAACTAAGGTGTTATTTTTGTTCGGCTCAAAACATTTTCCCCCAGAATATATAGAAATAGACACTGCAAATCTGAAATCCTTAAAGACTCAAGTGTTTATTAGTATGTGTGCAGGTCCAGTGGTGCCCTCAGATAAAAGGTTTTTTTTGTGATCATATATAGCTTACAAATATGTTTTTTATATCCAATAAACAGTTTTTCTTAAATCTAAGAAAAACAGAGGCCTACCGTCTATCAGTGACCAGTCTTTGGGCTCCATAATAGAATCCAAGACAGAGGCCCTGACATCAGTTCCAGGTGAGGGAGAACTGAGCAGCCAGAGTATCCTAGAGAGGCTATTTACATCCAGAAGAAATATGGCTGGACCTCTGGAAAGAACTCTAGAACCATCCAGTTGAGACCAGAGTGAGGATTCTGGATGAAGGAGAGGGCAGCTTCCACAAGAGGTGTGGTTAAGCAGGTTGAGCTGCAGAGGTGGCTCCAATCTAGTGGACCTTGGACACTCAGCTTTTCAGACACCGTTCCAGCTACAACTTGCTCTGCTTCCTGAGCCAGTTCTGTTCAGTCTGTTGCTCTCGAACTATTCCCTCAACTGGAGACTGAGATCTGCATCAATCCCCCTTTCACTAAAGAGTCTTTGCCTGAAGGCCATGCTTGCCCCCGCCTGCCTGGACCTTAGCCATTGACAGGGACTTTAGTCCCTTTGCTCTTTCAGCCTCATCTTTAATTTGGGGAATAGCAATTCTCTCAAGTAGGAGTTGTCGCTGAGATCAGCCTGTGGAAGGGTTCAGTTCTGACTGTTTCCATCCCTTCTTATATCTGCCCTTCTCATTTACTTCCTGACAAAAACCCACTGAAGCTCTAGACATTGACCTCCTCACCCTGTTCATATTTTTGCTTTGCCCTCACTCAGAAAGCTTGGGGGGGATTGGAGGTTTGGGTGTTTGGAGGGAGTGGGAAGGGGGTGGCAGGAGCATAGGGGACAGGATTGGTGTGTGCCTCCTCCCTTCAGGAATGAGATGACAGCGAGAACCCGAGGAGGCAGAGCAGGATGGGAGGGCTACCTTTGACCACTGGAGGTTTAGTTGACACACTGTGAGAACAAACCCTGTACTGTAAGGTAGTTTTGTTGCTTTAGGTGTGCCCTTTGACCCTCTCTCATACCACACCAATAATTTAGCCCTAGATTGAAAAACCTGGTTCAAATGCAATGGTATGCATATGCTTTATCTGTCAGTGTCATCAATCTAGCATCATAATTTTAATAATAATTTTCCATTCTTCTGAGTACAAATTATTACAGCCCAATTCTGATGCTAGAAAAACTGTTCAGCAAGATTAGTTTAGGAGGAAGAAATAAAATTCAATTTTAGACCCATACATCCCCACTCAGAGATGCATCTGGAGTTGGTGGTACATACAAAGCAGCTGAACACAGGTGACTATACACCCCTCACCCCGAGGTCTCCTTGGAATGGTGTTCCCATTGACAAGTCACTTCTATTCCACCCACCACTGCTGGCATCATTACCCAAAAGATGGAACAGAATGAGGATGGGAAATGGATATGAGATACTGAAACTTGGTCAAGAGAGGGTTAGTTTGAATACAGCTAATAAACGAAGATGTAACAAAGCTAAGCAAGGTTTCTACTAGAAACTCCACAGTTGAAAATACTAATAGTCTTGTCCTGCTGTGAAGCCAAATTCATTTTTTACCAACATTGCTTCCTGGAAGAGATCTTCCAGTTAGCTAAATTTCAAGCCTGCTATAAATTCATGCCTAATATAATATAATATTTCTTTTCTGCAAAGGAAAATAAAAACTTTCAGTCCATGAGTAGATAGAAAAGTGAATTGGAGTTTGGTGTTCACATGAAGTACAAATAAAGTTATAAAACTAATGTGCAGTAAGACTGGTCTTTTTGATGGCATATAAGAAAATGCACTAATAATAAATTTGCTCAAAGGATAAACTATTTTTTCTACCTAAAGACCATCTGGCTGTCACCTTGAAATGAATATTTATTAAGGGAATAAAATAAAAGCATTTTATATCCATAAAGGAATGTATTTAAGTATATATGGTGACAAAAATATCACAGATGATGAGATGGACTGGAATTTTAAAATACTAGAATAAATCACATTTTTCAGGAAGACTGCATTAAGAATATATATTTGGCATCTAATGCACAGTTCTTCAATCAAGACATGAAGTCAGCAAAATAAGAGATACCAATTTTGGAAAATGGGACTCCGCAGCTACCTCTGAAGAACCTCGATCTATAAATTATCAAGACGCCCAACTGGACGATGCATTGGAAGTTATCTATACAGACACCCCTGCACGCCTTCTGCAGGCCAAGATCCTCTCTCATGTTGCCCATGGCACTGCTCCAAGCCAGTCACCTTACCACCTGGCACAAGTGCCATCACCAAGAAACAGAGGTACAAAACTAGATAACCACTGAAGTGTTCCGTAACAAGGGAACTACACTTCTTAGGTGAGCCCTGCTGTTATCCTGATATTGTGCTTCCTTCCCTCAAGCGACTTCTGTCTCCTGATGGTGTCAGTGGACAAAGCTGGTCATGCTGGCACTCCTGGAACTGGCCCTGCCATCCAGGGATAGGAGCACTCTCAGAATGGACCTCCCCTTTAAGCAACTTTGCAGTGTCTTCCACTGACTCTTCAAAGCTAATTAGGGATAATTTTTCTCTCTTCCTGAGCACCATGGGTAATTCTGCTGTGGAGATGAGGACCATGTTCTAGAAGCAGGAAGGGCTTATGTGGGTCATGTGCTCTGGGAGATGGGGACAGAGTGGACAAAATCAGCCACAGTTTGAATGGAAGGAACTTTGCTACAGAAAACTTGTAGAAAAAAATGTTCAATAAGAGCCGTTTATGAGTATGTGTTGGTAATTTTTTGTATTAATACAGCTCTCTCCCTCACTTGCTAAATTCCAACTATCCACCAGGAACCATTGTTTCTACCTCCAAATCAACTCTTCTCCATACCCCTGCCCTAATTTCAGGCCTTCGTCTCTTTTCCACCTGCTATGAGATGGTCTCCTTGCCTTCAGTCTTGTCCCCTTCCCAAAGACTGCCACGAATTGCATGTCATTCCTATGTTCAACACCTCCAGTAGTTTCTAGTCACCCACTAGAATCAGCACTTCAGGGCACTGGTCACCTGGCTCCATTTCCCTCTGTGACTTTGTCTCCCATGGCTCTCCCAGCACCAAGCCCCACCTGGGCACACATCAGCAGTTCCCTCTTAAACATGCCTTCCTTCCTTCCCTCCCTGCCTAGGACATGCCCTGCTCTCTCCTCCCCAGACTGTCAGGAATCCTGGAGGCCTGGCGAAGTACTGTTTCTTCTGGGAAGACTTCTCTCAACCCAGCAATCACACTTCTCTGTGCTTACTCATCAGTTTTCTCAACTTCTGTCACTGTAACCTTTGGAGTTTCTGAGAATCACAGTTTCTGAACCAAACCTATGGTCTGAAGAGTGCAGTGTTGAGGCTGCTGCTGTCCTGGAGAGTCTGAGGAATGTTAGCACCCATGACTGTGGCCAGATGTAGGTTTATCTGGGAGCTCCAGAGGGCAGGACAGTGGCACCTGGCCCCACTGTCATGACAGTAGCTGCTCATGAAAAGATGGCTATGTTAAACCAGCCTCATGAAGTATTATAAGTAAATATATTTCCCTCCTTCTGCAGGAGGAGCGGAGGGTGGAGAACAATGCAATCTAGCCTCTCAGTCTAGCTAAAACCATTATACTCATCAACATTTTGGATACATGAGCCAGTAACCACCTCCCACTTTTTTTTTTTTTTTTTTGCTAGATCTGTTCATTTGTCTGTAAAGAAAAATTGATTTAAAAACCCTTTCCCCTTACTTTTAATATCATGTAATGGTGGCACAGCATGTCATTAGAGCATTAAGGAAATAAAATGGGTACTCATCAGGTAGTTCTTCCAAAGAAGGGGGAAATTAACTCAATGCATAAATATTTTATAAAACACATCTGTTTACTTATTATTCGGATTAACATGCATTAACATTTTGTCATATTCACGTCAGGTTATTTTTTAAAGATTTTATTTATTTATTTTTAGAAAGAGGGAGAGGAAGGGAGAAAGAGAGGGAGAGAAACATCGATGTGCAAGAGCAACATAGATTGATTGCCTCTTACACGCTCCTAACTGGGGACCTGGCCTGCAACCTAGGCATGTGCCTTGGCCAGAAATCAAACCAGTGACCCTTTGTTTTGCAGGCCAGTGCTCAATCCACTGAGCCTCACCAGCCAGGGCCAGATTATTATTTTTAAGGCAAAAAACATTATAAATAAATATATTCCTCTCCTTTCCCAGAAGAAATTTCTTCTGGTGAATTCCCTTTCTGCCTAAACAATTTTAAACTGGTTTTCTGTCACTTGCAATTGAAAGAGTTTTTATTTATCAATATGCTTCGCATCCCACTTAGAACAGACAGCTCCAGAGCTGACAAATGCTTGTATCTCCTTTGATTGTGTCTGTCAAGTTGTTGGTGCATAATGAACATTCAGTAATAGCAACAACTGTTTAACCATATGTCAAGTCACATGGTTGAAACAATTAAATATTTGGGAATTCTTAAAAAAACACCCAACTATTTCTAGAGGAAGATAAGAATGCCTTTTATGATAGCAGATTTGTTTGTTTCTTTGATTTTCACAGGTGTTATTTTTCTGTTTGAATTTTAAAAAGCAAAAAACAATAGGAGCACCAAAAGCACATGCAACAAAGAGAAATGAAATAGATAAGTTGGATTTCATGAAGACTAAAAATTTTGTGCATCAAAGGATACTATCAAAAAAAATAAAAAGGCAAACCACTAAATGAGAGAAAATGTTTGCAAATCTTAGTTCTGACAAGAATTAATATCCAGAACTCCTATAATTCAACAACAAAAGCCAAACAAACAATCCAATTTAAAAATGGGCAAAGAACTTGAATAGACACTTCTCCAAAAAAAGATAAGCTAATGGCAAACCAGCACAGGAAAAGGTGCTCAACACTAATCATTAGGGAAATGGAATTCAAAACCACAATGAGATACCACTTCACATACATTAGGATAGCTATTACTAAAAAGCAAAAGCAAAAACTCAAACAAAATAACCAAGTGTTGGTTGTTGGTGAGGAGGGGGAGAAACTGGATTAATGGTAGGAATGTAAAATGGTGCAGCTGCTGTGAAAAACAATATGGAGGTCCCTCAAAATGTTAAAAATATAATTACCATATGACCCAGCAATCATACTTCCAGGTATATACTCAAAAGAATTGAAAGCATGGACTTGACTAGATATTTGTACAGCAATGTCTATTCAGCATTATTCACAATTGCTGAGAGGTGAAAGTAAACCGAGAGTCTATTGATGGGTGAATGGAAAAACAAAATGTAGCATACACATGCAATATTATTCAGTCTTAGAAAAGAAGAAAATTCTGACACATGCTAAAACAGGGATGAACCTTGAAGACATTATGCTAAGGAAATAAGCAAGATAAAAAAATGACAAATATTGCATAATTCACTTATATGAGGGACCTAGAGTAGTCAAATTCATGGAGACAAAATAGAGTGGTGGGTGCCAGGGGCTGGGGTCTGAGGGGAAATAAGGAGTTATTGTTTGATGGGTACAAAGTTTCTGCCTGAGATGATGAGAGGTTTTAGAGATGGACAGTGATGATGGTTGTACAATACTGTGAATGTGCTTAATGCCACTGAGATGTACACTTTAAAATGGTATAATTTGTTTTGTATATTTTACCACCACAAAAAAAAGCAATGATTCTTAAGGCAAATCTATAGAAATGGATAGTAGATTAGTGGTTGACCTCCAGAAGACCACGTGCAAGGTGATCTCTCAGACTGAGGCCAAGTGGACCTCTCTGGCCCCTGGTTGGCTGAGGTTACTGGGCTTGGACCTGCGACCACACTGGCTAGGCCCCACACAAGCATTGACCTGTGGTTAGAGCTAGGTCCCTGAGAATCTTCCCAGATGGTCATGCTGTTATCACCACCGCTTGTAATGCACTATGAATAATAAATCTGTTAGCACATCATATAAATCACCTTGTTTAATGCAAGCATCCAAACATTTCTAAAGTAGGTATCTCTGCTTCATTTTATGGAAGCAGAAACTAAGAATGTGCAAAGGTAACGCAATATGTTTGAGTCTCAGAACTAATAATCACACTAGTGAACCCAGGTCTCTGCGTGCACGACCCATGCTGCCCACCACTTATTGACAGAGCCAAACAAAGCCGTGTGTTTTACTCCACGATGTTGACACAAGATAGAAATACAAGATCCTTAATCAATTCTTGCTCCTGTCTTGAGCACTGTCATCCAACTTTCTGTTTCTGCACTAGCTTTATCACTGTGGGCTTGGCTGCTTGCCTTGCACAAGATCCAGTCAGCCCTGCCTGGTACATCCAGTTCTGCCAGTGGGGCCACATCTCACCTGCCCAAAGCCCAGAAGCTGTGTGCAGCACATAGTAACTGCTTAATAAATACTTGTTATATATGATGTGCTCCCCCAGACATCCAAACAAATAGACTTGAAAAGGCTCTAAGAGATTCTAAAAACCTTTACAACTTCCTGTCCTAGGTCCTGGGAAGCCATAGAGTGATCTTGTCCTGGGCTGTCCCTTGTTCTTGCCTCAGTAAGGGCTCCTGGAGGACCCTGCCCAGGACATCAGCTCTTCCACACAGCCACAATTTTCAGGGTCTGTAAAAAAAAGTATATACATGGTTGTCCTTTTCCTTACTAGAAAAATAATACATAACTTCATTGTTTTTTCTTTTTTAATAAAGGAAAAAGAAATGTAAGCACAAATAAAAAAATTAATATCACCTTCAGTACCATGACTGAGCAATAATTAAGGCTAACATTTGGTTTTATACTCTGAAGTGTGTTCTTTCCCAAGTATGTGCACATATTTACAGAAATGTGCTGATAGTGTTTTGTAATCTTTTAAAACACCTATGCATGGAGTGAACGTCTTTCTATGTCTTTCTATAACATGAGAAATTATTTTACAACAACATTTTGAAGTCTGCTTATATTTCATCATTATAAGTAATCTCTTATTTTTGGATGTTTAGGTTGTTTTATCTGGCTGGTTTGGCTCAGTGGATTGAGCGTCGGCCTGCGAGCTAAGTGTCGCTGGTTCGATCTTCCAGTCAGGGCACATCAGAGAAGGAAAACTCTGACTCCAAAAAACCTCCGCTGCCTTGCGGCATACCTCTTCAGGGGAAAGGCTAAGGGAGTAAACCCCGACAGAAAATCCGGAGCCGGAGTCCCTAAGGTGGTTTGACGTTGTAGTCAACACCGGCAACTCCTGCGGCGCACCTGAAGCCAAGCTGTATTGACTCCGTCTTTCCCTTGGACCCTTCAGCTGCGAAGAGAGGGGGGGTCTGCTGCATGGGCAACAGACCCCTGCCCAGGCTCTATAGCTTCAGCTTCACTGGAGAGGACACTCCAGCGTCATCGCAAGATGTCGATTCAACACGGGAGGAGACAGATACCGTGTCACTCCCGAGTCGGACTGCACAGCCATTCTCGGCGGTGCAGATAGACTCTTAAGAAGCTACACCATCGTCTCTCAAGACGGACGGCTGCCGACGAGGTTGTTTTATCTGAGAGAACCTTTTAAAAGATCATGCTGGGTGCTCTGTTGGAGGGATCAGATGAAGCTAAAGGGAACTCAGGGAGGCCAGTCAGGGAAATGGTCCAGTGGTTGAGGTGATGGGCCAGATGGGGATGTGGATGGGCTGGGTGGGCCTTGGAGGATCAAGTTTGCTCATAATCAGAGATGTGATATGGGGTCAGGGGAATATAGCTTCAGTTTAGATTTCAGCAACTCAGGGGGTTAGGGAAGGATTAATTTACTAGGCTAGGAAAAGCTGAAAGAGGAATTAATAATATTTGGGGTGAAATTTCCTACTAGTTAGGGATACAAAAGCTTGATTTGGATTTAATTTCATTGAAGAACATAAAAAAATGGGCATGTCTGACAAACCCTTGAAGTCAGCTCTGCCTTCTCTCCTTCTTCCATTCTCCTATTGTATTTTGTGGCACTGAATCACATTCTAATGTTGGCTGCTATTTAGGATACTTCTCTTATATTCCTAGTATATTTTAAAATTTGTTAAGGGCAGGTGTAGTTTTAGTTTCCCTTACATTTCTGTATTCCCATCACTTATTAATTATATGTTAAATACATCATGGGACTCAAATTTTACAGATGGAATATAAATGTTGCTTTATATGTGCCACAAAAGTAATTGGTTAACGTGAAGCGGGGGTGAGAAAATGACATATACTCTGAGGCAACAACATACCAGGCATGTTCCTAACACATTAAGTCACTGGTCTTTTAGCGGAAGCATTATTATGTCAATCTAATAAATAAGAGGACAGGTAACCTGCCCAAGGTCACAGAGAGACTAAGTGCAGAGAGCAGAATGAGAAGTCAAGACTGTCTGATCCAAAGCCCATATTTTCAGCAACCATTATTGTACATACATAAGACAAGGCTGCACTTAATAATTTGCTCTCTATGTGACTATTAAAAGTGTTTTTATGAGCATTTGATAACAGGAATTCAGAGGTAAATATTACAGTTTCTTAAGCTCCTTTGGAAGGAGATACTTTATTTTCCACTCCAAATTAATCTAGCAGAGTGAAAATAAAAATTTCCCTTCTGGGTCAGTTCCCTATTGCTGCTATAACACATTTCTACAGACTTAGTGGTTTAAAATAACAAATTTTTTATCTGGTAGTTTTGAGGTCAGAAGTCAAAATTGGGTCTTACTGGGTTAAAATCAAGGAGCTAGCAGGGCTGTTTCTTCTGGAGGCTCTTGGGGAAAGTCCACATCCTTGCCTTTTCCAGTCCTGGAGGCCACCTGCCTTCTGCCCCATGCACCGCCCCCACGTCCACCTTCAAAGCCAGCAGGTAGTATCTTCCAATCTCTTTCTCACTCCGATCTCTACTCACAGCTCCTCTCACACTGACTCTGCCTTTCTCTAGGCCTACCCGGATAATCCAGGATACTCTCCCCATTTCAAAATCTTCGTTTAATCACAGCTGCAAGGTCCCTTTTACATATAAAGTAGCATACACAGTTTCCAAGGATTAGGACATAGATATCTTGGTGTGGGGGGAGGGGGCTATTATTCTGCCTATCACATTCCAAGAAAATCTCTTTTATAACCCAAAATACTTTCAGAATCCAAATTTATCTCTCATAATTTTCTTACCTTTTATAAAATTTCAATCTTACCTCTAAAAATAACCTCTCTTAATAATTTCTTGTTTGTTCTCCAGTAATTGCCTATGCATATCCAGGCACAATTAATATTTTTCTATTTCTGTTAAATGATAGCATAATATGATACTCATTCTTCAACTTAAAAAGAAAAGTTAATATATCTTAGAGATTTTTTTCCATGTTGTCACATATAGCTCTATCTTGTTTTTTTCCCCATTTTTTTTTCTTATTGTGGTAAAATACTTGTAACATAAATTTACCATCTTAATCATTTTTGATCGTACAGATCAGTGGCATTAAGCACATTCATAACGTTGTGCAACCATCACCACTACCCACTTCAAATTCTTTTCATCTTATAAAACTGAAACTCTGAACTCATTAAACAATAACTCTCCATTCTCCTCTCCCCTCAGCCCCTGGCAATCACCACTCTACTTTCCGTTTCTATGAGTTTGACTACTTCAGGTACCTCATATAAGTGGAATCATATTGTTTTGTCTTCTTGTGATTGGTTTATTTCACTTAGCATAATGTCCTCAAGAGTCATCCATGTTGTAACATATTGCAGTTTCCTTCCTTTTTAAGACTGAATGATATTTTATTGTATGTATAGGCCATATCTTGCTTAACCATTCATAGATCAAAGTACAGGTAGGTTGCTTCCACATTTTAGCTATTGTGACTAATGCTGCTATGGGTGTACAAATATCTCTCCAGAACACTGCTTTTGGTTCTTTTGGGTATATACCCAGAAGTGGAATTGCTGGCCCATCTGGTACTATTTTTAATTTCTTAAGAAACTGCCATACTGTTTCCCAAGTGGCTGTGCCATTTTGTCTTCCCACCAATAGTGTATACAAGTTCTAATATCTTTACGTCCTTGGTAACACTTCGTGTTTTCTGTTTTTTTTTTTTTTTTTTTTAATAGTAGCTATTCTAGTGAGTGATATATTGCACCCGATATACAGTTTACATATCTACATTTCTCTAATTATTAGTGATGCTGAACATCTCTTCATATGTTTATCAATTATGTGTACATCTTTTTCGAAGAAATGTCTATTCAAATCCTTCAGCCACTTTTGAATTGGTTTGTTTTTGTTGTTGAGTTTTAGAAGTTCTCTGTGTATTCTGTATATTAATACCTTACTATATATATGACTTGCAAATATTTTCTCCCATTATGTATATTTTTTACATATATACATATGTCTTTTTTACTCTGTTGCTAGTGTCTTCTGGTGCACAAAATTTTAATTTTCATGAGGTTTAATTTGTGTATTTTGTCTTTTGTCATTTGTGCCTTTTGTGTCATATGCAAAAAATCATTGCCAAATCCAATGTTGTGAAGGTTTTCTCCTGTGTTTAATCTAAGTGTTTTATAGTTTTAGGTCTTTTTTTTTTTTTTTTGGTTTTTCAATTACAGTTGTCCCCTTTTCCCCTAATTTCTCTCCCCCACCCAACCCACCCCCTCTCCCGCAATCATATCCCTCCCCGTTGTCCATGTCCATGAGTCTTTTATATGGGTTCTTTGACTAATCCCTTCCCTTACTTATCCCCCTTCTCTTCCTCTCCCCTCCCCCCTATTGACTGCTATTCTGCTCTTTGTTCTATTTAGTTCCTTTGTTTGTGTTGTTCTTTAGTTTCCTGTATTAGGTGATATCATATGGTATTTTTCTTTCTTTGCCTGGCTTATTTCACTAAGCATAATTCTCTCTAGTTCCATCCATGTTGTTGCAAATGGCAGGAGTTCCTTCTTTCTTTCTGCTGCATAGTATTCCATTGTGTAAATGTACCACAGTTTTTTGATCCACTCATCTACAGATGGGCACTTAGGTTGTTTCCAGCACTTAGCTATTGTAAACAGTGCTGCAATGAACATAGGAGTGCATAATTTCTTTTGAATTGGTGTTTCAAGATTCTTCGGGTATAATCCTAGTAGTGGAGTCGCTGGTTCAAAAGGCAGTTCCATTTTTAATCTTTTGAGGTAATTCCATACTGTTCTCCATAGTGGCTGCACCAGTCTGCATTCCCACCAACAGTGCAGTAGGATTCCAGTTTCTCCACATCCTCACCAGCACTTGTTTGTTGATTTGTTGATGATGGCCATTCTGACTGGTGTAAAATGGTATCTCATTGTGGTTTTTATTTGCATCTCCCTGATGGCTAATGAGGTTGAGCATTTTTTCATGTGTCTATGGACCTTTTGTATGTCCTCTTCGGAGAAGTGTTTGTTCAGGTCCCTTGCCCATTTTTTAATTGGGTTGTTTGTTTTCTTGATGTTTAGTCGTATCAGCTCTTTATATATTTTGGAAATCAGTTCCCTGTCTGTGATGTCATTGGCAAATATGTTTTCCCATATGGTTGGTTTCCTTTTCATCTTGCTGATGTTTTCTTTTGCTGAGCAGAAACTCTTCAGTTTGATGTAATCCCATTTATTTATTTTTTCCTTTATTTCTCTTGCTTTAGGAGATGTATCTGTGAAGAGATTGTTACGTGAGATATCTGATATTTTCTTGCCTATGTTTTCCTCTAGGACTTTTATGGTGTCACGGCTTACATTTAAGTCTTTGATCCATCTTGAGTTTATTCTTGTGTGTGGTGTAAGTTGGTGGTCTAGTTTCATTTTTTTGCAGGTCCCTATCCAGTTCTCCCAGCACCATTTGTTAAAGAGGCTCTTCTCACTCCATTTTATGTTCCTTCCTCCTTTATCAAAGATTAGTTGACCATAGAGGGCTGGGTTTATTTCTGGACTCTATTCTGTTCCACTGATCTATATGTCTGTTCTTATGCCAGTACCATACTGTTTTGATTACAGTGGCTTTGTAGTATTGTTTGATATCTGGTGTTGTGATTCCTCCTGCTGTGTTCTTCTGTCTCAAGATTGCTTTGGCTATTCGGGGTCTTTTTTGGTTCCATATGAATTTATGGAGTATTTGTTCTAGGTCTGTGAAATATGTCATTGGTATTTTAATAGGGATTGCATTGAATCTGTAAATTGCTTTGGGTAGTATGGCCATTTTGATGATGTTGATTCTTCCCATCCAAGAACATGGTATTTGCTTCCATTTATTTGTTTTTTCCTTAATTTCTTTCTTCAATGTTATGTAATTTTCAGAATACAGGTCTTTTATCTCTTTGGTTAAGTTTACTCCTAGGTACTTTATTTTTCTTGTTGCTATAGTAAATGGTATTTTCTTTTTTGTCTCTGTCTCCAATATTTTATTGTTGGTGTACAGAAATGCCTTAGATTTCTGTATATTTATTTTGTACCCTGAGATTTTGCCAAATTCACTTATTATATCGAGTAGTCTTTTAGTGGAGTTTATAGGATTTTCTAGGTATACTATCATGTCATCTGCATATAATGAAAGTTTTACTTCCTCTTTCCCAATTTGGATGCCTTTTATTTCTTTTTCTTGTCTGATTGCTGTGGCTAGGACTTCCAACACTATGTTGAAAAGGAGTGGAGAGAGTGGACAACCTTGTCTAGTTCCTGAGTTCAGGGGGAATGCTTTCAGTTTTTGTCCATTGAGTATGATGTTGGCCTCAGGCTTCTCATATATAGCCTTAATTATGTTAAGATATGCTCCCTTTATTCCCATTTTGTTGAGTGTTTTCATCATAAATGGGTGTTGTACTAGTTTTAGGTCTTATGTTTAGATCTTTGATCAATTTTGTGTGAATTTTTGTGTACAGTGTAAGGTAAGTATTCAAATTCATTCTTATGCATGTGTACCGGTAGGCAAAAGTAGGTTTATAGTTTTCTGTATGGAAAAAGACATGCAGGTTATGACTATTACAATAGCTTTCTTAACTCAAAAGATGTCACACAGTCTGTGAGCCAAGTGTCGCTGGTTCGATTCCCAGTCAGGGCACACGACTAGGTTGCACGTCAGGTCCCCAGTTGGGGGCGTGAGTGAGAGGCAACCACACAGTGATATTTTTCTCCCTCTCTTTCTCCTTTCCCCTCTCTCTAAAAATAAATAAATAAATAAATAAACAAACAAACAAACAGAAGAATTATTTTTAAAAAAAGAATGTCACAGTGTACAGAGCACTGAGGTACAATCTCATAAGTGCTCAAATTACTGGTCTTCATTATTTACACATTCTTGTAGTCTACTTGCTATACTCAAGTGCACTTTGACACAGAGTTCTTTATTGTTATCCATCCTTGTATATCCACCTTTCCAAGAACGATTTGTTGAAAAGACTCTCCTTTTCCCCATTGAATGGGCCTGGCACCTTTGTCAAAAATCATTTGATCATATATGTGAGGGTTTACTTCTGGCTATCCATTTTATTTCATTAATCTGTCCTTCTAAAAAATATACTTTTTAATTTTTCAGTTACAGTTTACATTCAATATTATATTAGCTTCAGTGACATCCAGATAACTTCTGAAGTGATCACCAAGTCTAGCACCCATTTGACACCATGCACAATTACCACAATACTATTGACTATATTCCCTATGCTGTGCTTTACATGAAGCTCTTTATCTGTCCTTTGATTCTAAATGACAGCTTTGTTGAGTAATCTTGATTGTAGGCCCTCCTTGCTTTTCATTACTTTGAATATTTCATGCTAATCCCTTTGGCCTGCAAAGCTTCTGTTGAAAAATCAACTGACAGTCTTATGGAAACTCCTTTGAGGTAAATAACTGCTTTTCTCTTGCTGTTTTAATTTTTTTTCTCTGTGTATTTAACCTTTGGCATATTAATCATATATGTCTTGGTGCTGGCCTCTTTGGGTTCATCTTGTTTAGGAGTTTCTGCACATCCTGGACATGTATGTCCATTTCCTTTACCTGATTAAAAAAATTTTCCGTCATTACTTCAAATAGGTTTTCAATTCCTTGTTCTCTTTTCCTTCTGGTACCCCAATGATGCAGATGTTGTTACACTTGATGTTGTCCCAGAGGCCCCTTAAACTATCCTCATTTGTTTTTGGATTCTTTTTTCTTTCTGCTGTTCTGATTGGGTGTTTTAAGCTATCTTGTCTTCTAAATTTCTGATTTGATTCTCTGCTTCATCTAATCTACTACTGATTCCCTCTAATGTATTCTTCATTTCACTTATTGTGTTCTTTATTTCTGACTGGTTTATTTTTAGGTTTTCTAGTTCCATTTTTATGTTTCCTATCTTTTTGTTAAAGTTCTTACTGAGTTCATCTATTCTTCCCCTAAGTTTATTGAGCACCCTTGTAACCAATGCTTTGAAGTATGCATCTGGTAGATTGCTTGTCTGCATTGTGTTTAGTTCTTTTTCTGGAGGTTTGTCCTGTCTTTTCATTTGGGAAATGTTTCTCTGTCTCCTCATTCTGGTTGCCTCCCTATGTTTGTTTCTATGTATTAGGTAGAGCTGTTATGTCTTCTGGTCTTCATAGAATGTCCTTATGTAGTAGGTGTCCTGTGGGACCCAGTAGCACAGTCTCCGTGGTCACCTGAACTGGGTGCTCCAGGTGTATCCCTTGTGTGGGTGTGTGTACCTTCCTGTTGTAGTTGAACCTCGATTATTGTTGGCATGTCAATGGCATGTCACATCCTGACTGGATGTGAGGACTGGCCATTACTGCAGCAGAGGAGCTGTTGTGCAGGGGCTGACTGCATGAAGTAATCATGCATAGGCCTCTGGTGCCTGCTGAGTCTGCCTTTTGTGTGTGTCATTAGTAAAGATGGTTGGTGGTTCTCTAGTGTGGTCTGAAGTTGGCTAACATGTTCACTCTTTCTGGGGTCCGTTGGGTGGGGTTCTGGTGTAGGCCAAAGTCAGCTGCTGCCTGTGCCCTGCCCAGGGACACTTGGTATAAGCTACTAAGTGGTCTGAAAATGGTTGCTACTTGTGCTGAGCTTGGAGGTGCCTGGGAGAGGCTAAGCTGTGAACTGAGTCTGGTTGCCACTAGAGCTGGGCTTGGGGTCACTTAGCAAAAGCTATGGGGCACATCAAGGCCAGAAACTGCTTGTTTGGGGTTTGTGAGCATTTGAAAGATTTTAAGAAAATCCTCAGCATGAGGCAAGATAAACCATTACATGTATCTCCTTTCCTTCCAGTGTCAATGTGGCTCCTTCTATATATTCTTAGTTATAGAACTTCTGTTTTCTTCATCTTTAGGTGGTTCTCAATGATGGTTGTTGTGTAGTTTAGTTATACTTTTGATGTGGTCATGGGAGGTGGCAAGGACAACATTTACTCACTTTGCTATCTTGACCAGAACTCATCTCTCCATATGTCTGTCTTTATGCCAGTACCATGCTGTTTTGATTACTATAGTTTTGTTGTTAAATTTTGAAAACAGAAAGTGTGAGTTCTCTAGTTTTGCTCTTTTTCAAGATTGCTTTGGCTTTCCAGGGTCCTTTGAGATTCCATATAAATTTTAGGATGTGTTTTCCTATTTCTGCAAAAAAGTCACTGAAATTTTGATTAGTATTGTATCAAATCTGTAAATTGCTTTGGGTAGTGTTGACATTTTAACAATAGGAAGTCTTCCAATCCATGAAAATAAGATGTGTTTCCATTTAGTTACGTATTCTTTCATTTCCTTCAGCAACGTTTTGTAGTTTTCAATGTACAAGTCTTTCACTTCCTTGTTGAAATTAATTCCTGTTTTTAATTATTTTTGATGCTATTAGAAATAAAATTGTTTTTGTAATTTCCTTTTTAGGCTGTTTAATTAGTGTATAGATATGCAATTAGCCCCTGGCTGGTTTGGCTCAGTGGATTGAGCGTCGGCCTGCGAGCTAAGTGTCGCTGGTTCGATCTTCCAGTCAGGGCACATCAGAGAAGGAAAACTCTGACTCCAAAAAACCTCCGCTGCCTTGCGGCATACCTCTTCAGGGGAAAGGCTAAGGGAGTAAACCCCGACAGAAAATCCGGAGCCGGAGTCCCTAAGGTGGTTTGACGTTGTAGTCAACACCGGCAACTCCTGCGGCGCACCTGAAGCCAGGCTGTATTGACTCCGTCTTTCCCTTGGACCCTTCAGCTGCGAAGAGAGGGGGGGTCTGCTGCATGGGCAACAGCAGACCCTCCATATCACCCTGCCCAGGCTCTGTAGCTTCAGCTTCACTGGAGAGGACACTCCAGCGTCATCGCAAGATGTCGATTCAACACGGGAGGAGACAGATACCGTGTCACTCCTGAGTCGGACTGCACAGCCATTCTCGGCGGTGCAGATAGACTTTTAAGAAGCTACACCATCGTCTCTCGAGACGGACGGGCATGGGCAACAGCAGACCCTCCATATCACCCTGCCCAGGCTCTGTAGCTTCAGCTTCACTGGAGAGGACACTCCAGCGTCATCGCAAGATGTCGATTTAACACGGGAGGAGACAGATACCGTGTCACTCCCGAGTCGGACTGCACAGTCATTCTCGGCGGTGCAGATAGACTCTTAAGAAGCTACACCATCGTCTCTCGAGACGGACGGCTGCCGACGAGATATGCAATTAATTTTTTGTGTGTCAAATTTGTATCCTGCCACTTTGCTAAATTTACTTATTAGTTCTAATAGTTTTTCTGTGGAATATTTACAGTTTTCTGCATGTAAGACCATACCATCTGTGAACAGAATAATTTCAATTTTTTCCTTTCCAAATTGGATACCTTTTATTTATTTTTCTTGTATAATTACTCTTGCTAAAACATCCAGTACTATATTGAATAGAAGTGGTAAAAGCAGGCATCCTTGACTTGTTTTTGATCTGATGTTCACTGTGGGTTTTCATATGACATTTATTATGTTGAAGTATTTTCCCTCTGTTCCTAGTTATTTTTTAGTCTTTCTATCATGAAACAGTCTTGAATTTTATCAAATTCTTTTTTTACACAAATTGAGATGGCCATGTGTTTTTTTTCCCCCTTTCATTCTGTTAATATGTTGTATTACACCAATCAATTATTATATGTTGAACCATCCTTACATTCTATGAATACATACCACTTGGTCATGGTGTATAATCTTCTTAATATGTTCCTGAATTCAGTTTGCTGATAACTTTTTTGAGGATTCTTGAATCGATGTTCATAAAAGATATTGCTCTGTAGTTTTCTTGTAGTGTCTTTGTCTGGCTTTGGGATCAGGGTAATGCTAGCTTCATAGAATGAGTTAAAAAGTGTTCCTTCTCTTCAATTTGTTAAGAAAAAATTTGCAAAGGATTTTCATTAGTCTTCCTTTAAATATTTAGAAGAATGTACCAGTGAAACCATGGGATCCAGGGTTTTTCTTTGTTAGAAGATTTTTTTTCTACTGATTCAAACTCCTCCCAGCTATAGGTCTACCTATTCAGATTCTGTATTTGTGATTTAATATTGGTAGACTTGTGACTAGAATTTTTTCCATTTCACCTAGGTTATCTATTTTTTTTGGCATACCATTGTTTATAGTACTTTCTTATATCCTTTTTATTTCTGTAAAAATGGTAGTTATATCACTTTCATTTCTGATTTCAGTAATTTATGTCATTTTTATTAAGTCTATTAAGCTACTGGTTTGAAAATTTTGTTGATTTTTTTGAAGAACCAATTTTGGTTTCATAGATTTTCTCTATTGTTTTTCTATTTTCTATTTTATTTATCTTTGCATTGATCTTTATTATTTTCTTCCTTCTGCTAGCTTAGCTTTGGATTTAGTTTGTTATTCTATTTTCTCTCTCTTTTTTTAAGTTGTAAAGTTAAGGTGTTGATGTTAGATCTTTCTTTTTTTTTAATATAGACATTTACGGTTATTAATTTCCCCTTAGTACTACTTTTTCTGTTTCCCATAAGTTTTGGTAGGTTGTGCTTTTATTTGTCTCTACGTATTTTATAACTTCTTCTTTGATCCACTGATATAAAAACATATGTTTAATTTTCTCAATGTTGTGACTTTTTCAATTTTACATGTTATTGATTTTTAACGTCATCCCATTGTGGTCAGAGAAGATACATTTTATATCTATCTTTTAAATCTATTTATATTTAATATGTGGTCTAACATATGGTCTATGCTGGAAAATGTTCCATGTGCACTTGAGAAAAATGTGTATGCTATTGTTCTTGGATAGATGCTCTTTATATGTCTGTTAGGTCTGTCGATCTATTATATTGTCTAAATCCCTTATTTCCTTGCTTTCTTCTGTGTGGTTTTTCTGTCATTACTGTGAATGGAATATTGAAGTCTCCAACTATTGCTGTAAAACTGTCTATTACTTCTTTAAATATTTTTCATTTTTTATTAAATATTTTACTGCTGTTCTATATAAGTTGTCCCAATTTTTCCCCCTTTGCTCTCCACTGCCCAGCCCACCCCCAACTCCAACAGTAAATCCCCACCCTGTTGTCCATGTCCATGGATCATTCATACATGTTTCTTGACTAGACCCTTCCCCCTCTTTCCACACTTACCCCTCTCTCCTCTGGTCGCTGTCAGTCTGTTCCTTGTTTCCTTGCCTCTGTTTTTATTTTGCTCATTTGTTTGTCAAAACACTAGGTTCCTCTTATAGGTGAAATAATATGGTATTTGTCTTTCACTGCCTGGCTTATTTCAGTTAGCATAATAGTCTCCAGTTTGAACCATGCTGTCATGAAGGGTAGGAGTTCTTTCTTTGTTTCTGCTGCATAGTATTCCATTGTGTAAATGTACCACAGTTTTTAGATATACTCAAAAATATGGAACGCTTCACTAATTTGCGTGTTATCCTTGCACAGCGGCTACATTAATCTTATCTACATCGTTCCAATTTTAGTATATGTGCTGCAGAAGTGAGTACTCTTCTTTAAATTATCTCTGTTTTTGCTTCATATATTTTGATGGTCTGTCGTTAGCTCATAAATTATTATAATTGTTACATTTTCTGAGGTGGAGGTGCCTCCAACACCCTAGGCTCAGTTGGAAACAGCTCTGTCCAGCAGAGGTTTTATGACCACAGCGGAACAAATCTATCCAGGACACTATATTATGTTTTGGGGGAAGGAAAGTGGCTGGCTGCTCTCTCTAGGGGAGAACAGCAATCAAACCTCCGTCCTTCATGCCTTTTATTGAGGAGGATACACACAGGAGATACAAGGTCAAAATTCATGAATCATCAATAGCTTTTAGGCATTTGGATTATAATTGACAATAACAGATTACAAGTACCAGTAAAGAGGGCACCAGTCTGTGTCAGGGTCTATTAAACATCTTGATGCCACACTGGCATGAGGTGCAAGGTTTCATACATTTTTTTGCTAGAGGTTGTTTATGTTACATTAAAAGATAAAAAAACAGAGCAAGTTCTAAAGCATAATAAGCATTTTTAAATCCAATTCCCATGGAAACCCTCTGAGTGGCTTTCAGTTATGTCTCCCATGCAGCCTTATGTTGAGACTTAAAGACAAACACAGCCAGGGTGCTGGTGGCAGGTCATGCTCAGGCTGGGGCTACAATTCCTTAAACCAAAAGGAGCGGTTTCCTACAATTTTCTTGCTATATTGTATATATACTATATATAATATGCTATATATATATATATATACATATATATATATAATTCTTTCTTCTTCTAGTTACTATTTGCATGGACTATCATTTTATATCCTTTGACTTTCAATTCAGTTGTGTCTTTGGATCTGAAGTGAGCTCTTATAGATGGCATATAATTAATTGGGTCATGTGTTTTTGTTCATTCTACAATCACTGCCTTTTACATTTAAAGTAATTACTGATAAAAAGGGATTTACTTCTATAATTTTGCTATTTGTTCACTAAATCCCTTATAGCATTTCTGTCCCTCATTTCCCGCATTACTGTCTTCTTTTGTGGTTAGTTGAGTTTTGTTTTGTGTGTTTTTTTTTTTTTTTTTGTAGTGAAATGTTTAACTTGTTTTCTCACTTCTTTTTGTCTATATTCTATGGCTATTTTCTTTGTGGTTACCATGGAGATTAAATTGAACACCCTAAATTTATCACACTCTAATTTGAAATTATATCAGCTTAACTTCAGTAACATACAAAAACTCTGTTCCTTTATAGCTCTTCTTAATCCTTTTTGATTCACAGAATGTCTTTACACATTGCGTGCCCTCAAACATAAACTAATAATTCTTTTAAATGTATTAGCCTCTTAGTACAGATTGATAGTTACAAAATAGTCATGGGGATGTAAAGTATAGCATAAAAAATATGGTCAATAATATTGTAATAACTGTATGGTGGCAGGTGGGTACTAGAAATATCAGGAGAAACATTTTTAAAGTATATACTATACACCTGAGACTAATACAAAATAATATTGACTGTAAACTAATTGAAAAATAAAATAAATAAATAAATAAATAAATGTTTTGGTGGCTTCCATTTTGTAGAAAACAAGTTTTGGAATTACAAAGCAAAGTAACAATAGTTCTAGCTTTTAGACTAATATTTTTTTGTTTAATGTATTAGTTAAATCATGTCAAAAACAAAACAGTTACACACTGTTCTTGCAATAATACCAGCATTTATAATTGCCTATATATTTCTCTTTACTGGCTTAGAGTTCCTGTTTAGTGCCCTTTCATCTCACCCTGCAGGACTCCCTGTAGCATTTCTTGAAAGGCATGCCTCAATTTTTGGGTTATCCAGGAATGTCTTAATTTCTCCATCATTTTTAAAAGACACTTTGCCAGATATAGGATTCTTGGTTGACAGTTGTTTTCTTTTAGCATTTTGAATATATCAGTCCACTGCCTCTTGCCTCCAAAATTTCTGATGAGAAATCTGATAATCATATTGAGTATACTTTATATGTAGTGATTTTTTTTATCTTTCATTGTTTTCAAGTTTCTTTTGTTTTGACCTTTGAAAGTTTGATCATAATGTGTCTTACTGTGAAATTCTTTTTTAAAAAATCCTAACAGGAGATATGCTTATTGATTTTAGAGAGAGAGGAAAAGAGACAGAGAGAAAATATTGATATGAGAGAAACATCCATCGGTTGCTTTCTGTATGTGCCCTGACCAGGGATCAAAATTGCAACCTACGTATGTGCCCTGATTGGGGAGTGAACCCACAACCTTTTGTTGTACAGGATGCTACTTCAACCATCTGAGCCACCCAGCCAGGGCATGTACATTTTAAATAAGAACAGGAATTGACAAATTGCCCACCAAAGAAATTGCTTGATTTGCATCTCCACCAACAGTGTATAAGTTCTTATTTTCTTACTCTTTCACCAACAAGTCATATAATAAAGCCTTTTAGTCTTTGTTAATGTGTCAGATTAAAAATGGCATATTACTGTTTTATGTTTGAGTTTCCTTAGTTATAAGGATATGCATTTTTTATGTCTGTTGGCAACCTGTATTGCCTTTTTAAGCCAATATTTAGAAATTATAGTTTCAAAAAAGCAGGATCAAATTAATTTTCTATAGATCTGACTACATAAACATTAAAACTTCTATAAGTTAAAAAACAATAAAATACCATCACTAAATACAGAAAAAGAAAGTCTATCTCTAAATTAGGAAAGAATGATTGCAACACACATAAATATGGGTAATGTAAGTATTTTTGTTAATCCACTAAAGAAGAAAAAATTCAACTTTAAAGTAGGTAAAGGGCATGAACAGACATAGAACTCAAATAACCAATAACTATATAAATTCAACTTTAAAATAGGTAAAGGACATGAGCAGACATAGAATTCAAATAACCAATAACTATATGAACTCACTAAAAAATAAAAATGAGGTCTCATCATTCAGCTATTAAACTAGCAAAGAATCTTTTTCTTACAAATATTCTTAGCATTGCAAGAATCAGGGTCATGGAAAGTCTCATACACAATGTCAAAGTAAGAACTGGTCTACTGTAAGATAATATTTAAATTGCCTTTAAATGTGTGTAACCAGAGGATTTTTAGGGCAGTAAAACTATTCTATGGCAGCGTACGGGTGGATACACATCATTACACATTTGTCCAAATCACTTTAATACACATCACTAAAATTGAACCCTAATATAAACAAAGGACTTTGGTTAATTATGAGGTGTCAATGTAGACTCATCAGTTGCAACAATTATACCACTCTGGTGAGGGAAATTGATAATGGGGGAGGGTGTGCACATATGGGGGCAGGGAGTATATGAGAAATCTCTATATCTTCCTGTCAAGTTTTCTGTGAACCTAAAATTGCCCTAAAAAATAAAGCCTTATAATAAAAAAATTTAATGTGTATAACATGTGCTGACACAATCACTCTACTTTCAGAAATTTACTCTAAGGATGTCAAAAGAGAGGTAAACAATACTCTATATACACACATGATCAATTGCACCATTATTTTTAACTGAAAAAATACACAACATTCAATAATCTGGGTATGTTAAGTAATGTTAGTATGGCTAAATGTTGACATACTATTAGACATTGGAAATCATGAGCAAGGACAACATAGAAAAAATTCCCCACACAGTGCAACAAAATGAGAAAAGACTGAAAAAGAATAAAGAGGTTTTAAGAGAGCTGCAGGAAAACATAAAATGTAATAATATCTGTATCATAGGAATACCAGAAGGAGAAGAAGAGGAGCAAGGGATAGAAAACCTGTTTTAAAAAGTAATGACAGAAAACTTCTGAAGGGATGAAAAAAATATTTCAAGCAAATGGACATGAAAGAAAGCTGGGGTAGCAGTACTTATATCAGACAAAAAAGATTTCACAGTAAGGACCATAAAAAGATACACAAAAGGACATTTCATAATACTTTAGGGAAAAATCCATCAAGATGATATAACTCTTGTAAACATATATATACCCAACACAGGAGCATGCAAATATATAAGGAAAATCTTGAAGAACTTTAAGAAGGATATTGACAGCAACATACTCATAGTAGGGGACTTTAATACACCATTGTCAACAATGGACAGATCTTTGAAGCAAAGAAACACTAAGGATATTGAGGCATTGAACAACATTCTAGATCAAATGGACTTAATTGATTTATATAGAACTTTTCACCCCAGAGAGGAAAATATACATTCTTTTCAAGTGGACATGGAACATTTTCAAAGATAGACCACGTGATAGGACACAAAACAAGCCTCAACAAATTAAAGAAAATTGAACTTATATCCAGCATCTTCTCATATCACAATGGCTTGAAACTGGAAATCAACCTCAAGGAAAAAACTCGAAAACATTCAAACTCATGGAAAATTAATAACATGCTATAAAAAAATGAATAAGTTAACAATGACATCAAGGAAGAAATCAAAAATTTTCTGGAAACAAATGATAATGAACACACAACAATCCAAAACTTATGGGATACAGTGAAAGCAGTCCTCCGACGAAAGTTCACAGCAATACAGACATAACTAAAAAGGATAGAAGAATCAAAAATAAAAAATCTAACCCTATAGCTACAAGAACTAGAGGAACAACAACAAACAAAGCCCAGAGTGAGTAGAAGGAAGGAAATCATCAAGATCAGAGCAGAATTAAATGACACAGAGACTAAACAATCAATTCAAAAGATAAAAAAAAACAGTGGCTGGCTTTTTGAAAAGATAAGCAAAATCAACAAGCCTTTAACCAGGCTCATCAAGAAAAAAAAAAAGAGAGGACACAAATAAACAAAACTAGAAATGAAAGAGGAAAAATCACAACCAATACCACAGAAATACACGGGATTGTAAGAATATACTATGAACAACTGTAGCACAAGAAATGTGACAACCTAGATGAAACGGTCAAATTTCTAAAAACATGTAATCTTCCAACTGAATCAAGAAGAAGCAAAGAAACTGAAGAGACCAATAACAACTAGTGAAATTGAAGCAGTAATCAAAAAATTCCTAGCACCCAAAAGCCCTGGACCAGATGGCTTCACAGGTGAATTTTACAACTATTCCAAAAAAATTTCAAGAAGAGGGAAGAGTCCCAAACTCTTTCTATGAAGCCAGTATTACTCTAATTTCAAAACCAGGTCAAGACACAACGAAGAAAGAAAACTACAGTCCAATATCACTGATGATATTCTTAACAAAATATTGGCAAACCGGATCCAGCAACACATTAAAAAGATCATACACCATAACCAAGTGAGATTCATCCCAGGAATGCAAGGATGGTTTAATATTCCCAAATCAATAAATGCAATACACCACATAAACAAAATGAAAGACAAAAACCACATGATTATATCAATAGATGCTGAAAAAGCATTTGATAAAGTACAACACCCATTTATGATGAAAGCACTCAGCAAAATGGGAATAGAGGGAGCATACCTCAAGATAACAAAGGACAAGTATGAGATACCTGAAGCCAACATCATACTCAATTGGCAAAAACTGAAAGCATTCCTCCTAAGATCAGGATCAAGACAAGGATGTCTACTCTCTCCACTCCTATTCAACATAGTCTTGGAATTTCTAGCCACAGCAATCAGGCAAGAAAAAGAAATAAAAGGCATTCAAATTGGAAAAGAGAAAGTAAAATTGTTATTATCTGCAGATGACATGATAGTGTACATAGAAAACCCTATAGACTCCATGAAAAAACTATATGACCTAATAGTGAATTTGGCAAAAGAGCAGGGTACAAATTTAATATTCAGAAATTGAAGGCATTTCTGTACACCAACAATAAAATACCAGAGATAGAAACTATTATTAAAGATCCCATTTAAGATAGTAACAAGAAAAATAAAGTACCTAGGAATAAACTTAGCCAAGGAGGTAAAAGACATATACTTGGAAAACCACAGAACACTGAAGAAATTAAGGAAGATACAAATAAATGGAAGCATACATGGATGGGAAGAATCAACATCATTAAAATGTCTATACTACTCAAAGCAATTTATAGATTCAATGCAATCCCTATTAAAATACCAATGCCATATTTAACAGACCTAGAACAAATGCTTCAAAAATTTATATGGAACCAAAAAAGAGCCCGAATAGCCACAACAATGTTGAGGAAGAATACAGTAGGAGGGATCACAATACCTGATATCAAACTATACTACAAGGCCACTGTAATCAAAACAGTCTGGTACTGTCATAAGAACAGACGTATAGATCAGTGGAACAGGATAGAGAACCCAGAAATAAACCCAGGTCTATATGGTCAACTAATATTTGACAAAGGGGAAAGGAACATAAAATGGAATGCGAAGAGCCTCTTCAACAAACAGTACTGTAAGAACTGGACAGGGACGTGCAAATAAATGAAACTAGCCCGCCTACTTACACCATACACCAGAATAAACTGAAGATGGATCAAAGATTTAAATGTAAGCTGTTACACCAAAAAAGTCCTAGAGGAAAACATAGGCAGGAAAATTTTAGATATCCCATGTAGCAATATTTTCACTGATATATCTCCTAAGGCAAGAGAAATAAAGGAAAGAATAAACAAATGGGACTACATCAAACTAAAGAGTTTCTCTTAGCAAAAGAAAACATCAGCAAGATGAAAAGGGAACTAACCATATGGAAAAATATATTTGCCAACAATACTTCAGACAAGGAATTGATCTCCAAATATATATAAGGAACTTATATGACTCAACACCAAGAAGACAGACAACCCAATTAAAAAATGGGCAAAGGACCTGAACAAACACTTCTCCAAAGAGGACATACAGAGGGTCCATAGACATATAGGCATATGAAAGAATGCTCAACATTACTAGCCATTAGAGAGATGCAAATAAAAACCACAACAAGATACCACCTCACACCAGTCAGAATGGCCATCATCAACAAATCAACAAACAACAAGTGCTGGCGAGGATGTAGATAAAAGGGAACCCTAGTGCACTGTTGGTGGGAATGCAGATTGGTGCAGCGACTGTGAAAAACAGTATGAAATTTCCTCAAAAAGCTAAAAATGGAACTGCCTTTTGATCCAGCAATTCCATTGCTAGGATTATACCCAAAGAATCCTGAAACACCAATTCAAAAGAACCTATGCACCCTATGTTCATAGCAGCGCTGTTTACAATAGCTAAGTGCTGGAAACAACCTATAGATGAGTGGATCAAAAAACTGTGGTACATTTACACAATGGAAAACTATGCAGCAGAAAGAAAGAAGGAACTCCCAACATTTGCAACAAGATGGATGTAACTAGAGAGAATTATGCTTGGCGAAATAAGATAGGCTACAAAATACAGATACCATATGATATCACCTAATATAGAAAACTAATGAACGACACAAACAAACTTTCAGAATTGAACCAGAGACATGTAAGCAAGGAGCAGGCTAACAATGACAAGGGGGGAGGGGGAGAACATGTATAAATGACCCAGGGACATGGACAATGGGGTGGGGACTGACTATGGGAAAGGGGTGGGCTGGGTTGGGGGAAGCAATGGGGACCAAGGTGGGACAACTGTAATAGAAAACCAATTTTTTAGAAAAGGAAAGAAAAAGAAATCTTGAGAAAACATTAGCACACCAATGAAATTGTTCATGCTATATTAAGGCAATAATTAAAGGACAGTATTGACAAAGTGATCTCAGTACGGAATGGAATATGCATGTGGTGTGGAGTGTACAAGTGTTACAGGAGGGATCTGTCTAAATCACTGGGCAATAGGGAGGTAACCCCTAAAATAGTGTGGGAGAACCTGCCTTCCCCAGAGTGGGGGAGGGGTCAGGAAGTGCCAGAGGCAGTGGGACCAAATCTACATGGTAGATTTTCAAACCCCTGGAGGAGGGTAAGTATAAACAAGGTAGTGCGGCTTATGACACAGATGGAAGAAGCTTCCACAGAGTATGTGCCAAGGTAGTGAAATGTTTGGACAAGGGAAAAGACCCTCCTACTGACTTCCACAGCTTGTAGGATTTTGGGCCTGGACTTTTAAACGGAGGGTGGGCAGAGGCTTGTGGCTTTTTCCCATGCTCTTGCTCTCCCTGCTGGGACCCAGGTTAGAGAGGCCGAGTCCCCATTTGGCTGCGTGCCTTGCAGGCAGCAGCCCCTGGGAAGTGGCATCTCCACACTGCATGGCATGGTTCCCCACCCTGCCTCTTTTCAGTGCACAGATGCATTGGCCAGAATGCTTGCTGGCTTCGGGGGTGCTAGTAGCTTCAAGCGCCCAGGGCTCTGCAAAGGTGAGTCCCCCTGCATAACTGGCACCAGTGGTTTGGCAGTGGCCTTGGGCCTGGGAGAGGGAAGAAGCTGTGGCAAGGCAATGGTAACACTGGTCCCACACATGTGCACTCCAGGGTGAGAGAGGCCTGAAGGTGGAGGGCCATCACTGTCTTTGTAACAGCCTTGGGCCCCAGGAGGACAGATAAGAGTGGAGCAGGGAGTGTCTGGACACTGACTGTTGTTCTCAGGGTGACTAGCTTCTGTATTTTATGGAAGAGGATGGCTTGGAGTCAGGGAGTCCCCACTTCCCCAAATTGGGCAACATTTTAATAAAGACCTTTTCTGTTCCCCATCAACCTTTGTGTTATGCCTGTGTGCAATGGCAGGCAGCTGAATCCCACTTTGTTCAGTCACGCAAGCAACCACAGAGAAAAATTTTAGAAATATGCCCACAAAATATTAATTGTAGCTATCTCTAGATGATATAATTGAAGATAATCTGTATTCCCTTTTGTAGTTTTCTGTATTGTCTACATTTTATTTTACAATGTGCATGTAACATATCTTTCTCATAAACAATAGCTAGGCAACTTATTTTCCACTGTATTAGTAATTTTTGTAAAACTTATGATAGTCTTGTTAGCAACAAACTAAAATAATGCTAGAAAGATGCTACACAATAGAAGTTGGTTACTAATTTTTTAAAAAAGAACACCTCGATTATTTACATTAAAATTTCACTCTTATTTATACTGGCTTCTGATATATTGGTGAAAGGTCTGGTTACCCTCATTCTGGAGAGGGAAACTATGCATTATTCTGATGGAAATAATACAGTGAGGTTATTTTCGAACAAAGACTAGCAGCAGCGCTTAGAATCCGAAAAAAAAAAATCTCAATTTTAAAGTTGCATTTTTTCACCATTACGAATGGTTAGTTGTGACTCATAGTAAGAAGATTTTCTGAGTTGGGTCCTACTGGGTTATGTTTTTTAAAAACTTGTAAGTTGAAAATTAAAATTATTTTGTTCATTTTAGTCTGGCAGTTTCAGAAATTAAATTGTTTAAGATGAAAGTGTGTAAGTGCCATGTCTTCTTTTTAATCCTATGGTAGTTTCTAAATTTACTGCTAATATATAAAAAAGCTGGAAATTAGCCTAATACCCAATGGGGCAGAAAACTTAATTATCTTGATGAGAAAAAGAAAGATACTGGGGGAGCTGCCCAATGCTACATTAAAAAATGAGCAAATTGCTTACTGTGTGAATTACTTAATTTGCAACTGTACTTACTGTTGTTTGGGTTTACTGCTTCTATTCACACTTTCCACTTTTCAGTGTATGTGGGCAAACTCACCATTAGCTGATGTTTGGTGCCTCCTAAAGAATTATTGAGGCACAAGTAGCCCTCTAATTCCCTTCTCTAGAAATGGTTATGTTTTCTATCATTAACTGTTTCCTTGTGCCTCCTTAACACATTCCATCCTGGAATCAACTGTCAGACTATTTTATCTCATCTCTAGTTGCCAGTGGTTTTAATAGAAATTCTCTTCTTTCAAAAATCCTTTCTTTGGGGTTTGGAGTCTGTTTACATTTTAACAGGTTTTCTATTGCTTTATGTACCTTCTTTCAGAAATGCCAAAACAACTGAAATAATCAGGGTCTTTTGTTCTCCTGGACTACTTAATGTGTGGTTCCCAGGGCTCACGCAGTCCTCAGCCATCATCTCTTCTCTTTCACACTGTCTTCCCAGATGATCATGTAACACCTTTATGCCGCTGTCTCTCCAAAGCATGTTTTTAGCCTAGACTGAGGATCTGAGATATGAACCAACAAGCACAACTGCCAACTTCTGCAGAGAGGCACCACCCTAGACTCAAGTGTTGGGATGAAGGCTGTGGGGAGGGATGAGATTATTTTACTCAATCTTTTCACTTCACAGAGGAACCTGAGGGTAAAAAGGATTCAGGGTTATGTCTATTTGGCATTTTCAGAGAACCATAAGTTATATTTGTCTGAAACATGGCAAAATTAACACATCTGAACAATTTCTTGACCACCCCAAGAAACAACTCCCCATTCAGCAGCTTTTCTTATGACCATAAATTGCACCGTGATTTGCCCAATTACTTAAGCCAAAAACTAAGAGTCATATTGGATTCCTCACTTTCGTTACTAATCCGTCTACAAGTCCTCTCAGTTCTTGCAAAAACACATCTTGCCTGACTGACTCTCCCATTATATGTATAGAGTACAAACAAACAAACAAATACCCCTCCCCAACACAGCAGAAATCTGCAAGGAGAAGAAATCAGGAGTGGAGAGGACAACAAAGTTCTGGTACTGGAAAATAGAAGGGAAAGTGGGAACTGGCTTAGCAGACTAGAGAAAGTGGGAAACTACCATTAGTGGGGGATGTGCAGAGCAGCTAGATTCAGAAAACAAAACACAAGAAAATATGGAAAGCCTCAGGAATTGCAAGGATCAGGAACCTTGGAAAATAGAAGCAAGTGGAGCTGACAATAGGGCTGTTTGGAAATCTGTGTAGGAAAAAATGCCCCGTCCCTGTTCCTTGCAGCTGAGTGACTCCCTCTCCTCAGTCACATCAGATGACTTGCAGAGAAGCAGAAGTGGAAGAACAGAGAGTGATTAGACAAAAGAGTATGTACCAATTGATGAGAACCCAAACTCCCTTCCCCCATGTACCTGCAAGTTCTTCACAACCAGGTCCACACCTCCCAGCGGCCCTCCTCGGGAAACATGACCACAGCAAGAGAAAAGACCTAATGATGCTGGCAATTGTGGGCCCTGAAATGCAGTAGTTAACTCAATGTGCAGTAAAGCCTAAGAGTCAGTAAGTAATCTCCCCTACACACACACACACACACACACACACACACAGCTTCTAGTGAAACTTTTTTAGTGCCTCACCCTTAAGGAAGGCAGCCAAGGATCACCAGACATTTGAAGGATTCCCTCCCCACCCCGCACCCCACATTAAAGACAAACTAAAACAAATAAAATAAGGAACTCAGTGGAGACAGTGACAACACAGGAAAGAGAATAAAATTTTTTTTTTTAATTATAATTTAAATCTTCATAGTTCCATGAATTAAGGACAGTGGGTTCATCCTTCATCAGGAGATGGTAAAACTCTGATAGAGAAATGAAAAATTGCATAGAAGAGTTGGATAATAATGTGATGATAAATCTCTCAATGTAGAAAAACAACAAAGGATGTAATATAGGAGAAAAATAATAAGAAAATTAAATGGTCATTCTAGGAGGTCCCACAAATAGACATTTCGGAAATGTAGATTAGAGAAAACATAGGGGAGAAAAGATCAGAGAAATGATTTATAAGAACTGAAAGATAAGAGTATTGAGCTTAAAGGGGTCATTGAGTATGCAACACAGTGTATGAAAAAGGATCCAGGTGAAGGTACTCAGCATTAAATTTCAGAACACTAGGGAAAAGAATAGATTCTTAAATCCTCTAAATAAGAAAACAGGTAATAGAAAGAAGAATCAGAAATCATAAATGGAAAGAGACTTCCCAACAGCAACACTAGATATTAGAAAAACAATGAAAAATGCCTATAAAATTCAGAGGGAAAATAATTCTCAGCCGAGAACTCTATTATCTAGTCAAATTATTGATGAAAAAATAAGGGTAGGAAAAAGAGATTTTAGATGTGCAAGGTCTCCAATGTTACTCTCCATGTATTCTTTCCCAGAAAGCTCCTGGAAGAGGTTCTTCATCAAAAAAGAGAGTGCACCCAGGGGGAAGGTATGGAGCTCGAAGGGAGTCCAGCACAGGAGGCCCAGGGAAATGCAGGTGATGGGGAGGCACCCTGCTTAGAACAGGACAGGGGGCTCTGAGAAGGAGGTTGATGACAAAAGATGAAATTGAGGTATCTCAACATACTGAGAGATTATATGCATATGAATGGTAGAGGATTTGAGGTTAAATGAACAACAGATACAAAGAAAACTGCAAGAACCACAACAAAATAGAGGAGTAAAAGAAGAAAAAATTAATTTGTGTAGACATATGGCTCAGCTGTGAATACTATTTAATTATCATAAGAATGTAAACCTTCCTGTGTGAGAGTATGCGTTTATGTGGGTTGGGGTAAAAAAGAGCTTCTTTAACAAAAGCTAATAAGCACTATCTAAAAGCTAAAAGAAAGATCCAGAACTCACAGTATCCACATTTTATTTAGAAATATGATGGCAAAGAACAGAAGAAGAAGCTAGAGGAGTGGTTGCCTTCTTTGGAGTCACAACTGGCAACTGGGAAGGCTGGAGCAGGGGACTTTTGTTGTTGTTGTTATAAGCCTCATAAAGCATTTGGCTTTTTAAAAGTGTTTATATACATAAAAGTTTGCTCAGAAGGGAGGAAAGGAAGAAAGAAAGGAGGGAGGAGGGAAGGACCTGACAAATTAGTTTATATTAAGATAATTAAGATCTATAAGAGTTTAACACATTATCATTCCCGAGAGCACTTATATTTTAAAAGGTGACAAGAAAATCCATTTACACTGGAACCCAAGAAAAATGAGGCAGGCCTCATAAGGGGTAGATGGGGGATACATGTGGGAGCTGTGTAAACTGAGGAGATTACCTTGTGAACCACGTGTGGAAGAATGGGCCAAACTTGGGTAGCTAGAGAAAAAGAAGTGATTCCCGAAGTGAGAGAACTAAGGATTCTTTATTGACCTCCACAGCGCTACAGCCTGTTGTACAAAGGATGAGCGCTGGGAGGATGGAGCTGAGCCTGAGCACGGGAGGTTTAGGGACATACCTGGCCTGGCTGGGCAAGAGGATTGGAGTGTAGACAGGAAAAAGTTGGAACTATGTTCATTTCCTTATGTGTGTGTATTTGTTTGGGGTTGGTGTAGGTACCTATTATGAAGGGTCTGGGAATCCAAACTCAGGAGCCAGAGGTTTTGCTGACTCACTGAGAATAGGATGATGATGATCATCTGGGAGAAATTCTGAGACCTTTCCTAACTCATGTGTCCCGTGCAGAGGATTGGGTAAGATAAGTATTCTCAGATATTATTTGTAAAATTACCAATGGGTACATCACTTTGGAAAGTAATATGGTAATAAAGGCCTGTGAAAATATTAATACCCTTTGATGCAGTCATTTTATTTCTGGGTCTGCATCCTGAAGCAATAACTCTAAATCTAGATAGATTTTTGCGCAAAGACTCACCCTGCAGTGTTATTTATAATGGCAAGGAATGAGAAATAATCCTGGTTTACATATTTGCTTCCTTTTTTGGTGTATTTTTAATAACAATGTAAATGTATGTCTGTGTCTAACTTTTTGTATATACTACAATTGTTGAGCTGCTATTAAAATGATGTTTATAAAGAACTTGGTAACATGGAGAGTCTGTCTTAAATAATAGGAGGAAAATGAAACAATATAATTATCACAACCTATTTTTAAAAAACTCTATGACAAGACAGAAAAACTAATAACAATACAATAAAATATTAACAGCAAGAGATATATGAGTAACTTATTTTCTTTCTATTTTCATGTTCTTTTTCAAATTTACATAACAAATATGTGTTGCTTTATAATTGAGAGTATAATAAGTGCTTGCAAGCAAACGTCCTATAGCACTGACAGATTTATATCATTGAATTGAAGTAATATACAACCTCTTAAAAAATATTCCAAGACTTTAAGTCCTTTCTAACATATGTAGCTACTTTTGTTTCTGAGCAACTATATCAAATATTGAATTTTAAAAGTTAATCACAAAATCTATATACTATCTATCTATAGAGTTATTGTGTATGTCGAGTTACTCTGCATATTCTCTGCTAGTAAATAGCTTTTTCCAAGTGGCTCAAGAAATTACTATACTATTACTTTTAAATGATTTGATGAAGATTTTTATTAGATTTTCTCTAGACTACACAGTGGTCATAATTAGCAAACCCAGCAGTCATTCAAACAGGAACACATCAGGTCAAAAGGCCATACAGCATGTTTGAGGTCAGTGCTGTGCATCTTGCCCTGAAAGCAAGATAATGTCAGGCCAGAGGAAGGCCTATAAATAGTGCCTTCTGGAGTACCGACATTGACCTACACTGTCTGGCAGAAACATTATAGCATGGCGAGATCTGACACATTCTACTGAAATTTCTTTTCCTAAAGGTAGCCGGGCTCTAGGCCTTGAGAACTGTTGAAAATCCTGAAATGTCTCGTATCTATTGTTACTGTTTTCTTGTCACTCAGAAAAAGCTAGATAGCTTTTTCTCCTGGCCTTACCAGTAAATTGGTTGTGTAGGATCATGGTAGAGAGATGAACATGTTATTCCTAAAGCTTTAGAGATTTCCAGGAGCTCAAATTCTTATCAGCTTTAAACCTGCCCTCCTTTTTACACGGTCTTTACATATTATTCACATTTCCCTACTCAGAAAGGTTCTATAAACACTTACCCAATGCTGTGTGAAGGAATGGTTTTCACTGACTACAGAAAAGGATTTGTCCCAAGGTGCATTTTAGCAGTGCTGATACATTGAGAAAGGCGGGGCACCGTGCACTTCTGCATTTCCATGTAACTAATGCTGCACAGAACCACAGGGTGGCTCTGTAGCTACAGCAAAGGTTTTGTTAAATCCCAGCAACTTTCCTTGTTAAGAACCTTTAATTTGCTGCAAGCACTCACCAGGCCCCTATGCGGCGCTGTTGGTGGTGACAATTACTCCATCCTGGTTAAGTTTTAGAGGCAGCTGTGCTTCTTCCTTTTTCGTTAGTGATTTCTTAATTTGTTACTTAGGTGACTTTAATGTTTTAACAAACAGGACACTGACACTATATAAAGCATATCTGTAAATAGATATTTTTACATGGTTATTTCAGGCAACACCATCTTTTTCTTATAAACTTTGTTTAAATGGGGGAAAGGTAATCTGTGCCTAAAAATCACAGAACTTTTTTGTCCTATAAATCCCCAAGAAGACATTTGTCATTGCAATTTTTAAAATGGGTTGGTTCTGCTGTTAATAAGCAAGAAACATCCTGTTCCTTATAGCTTGACTCAACTGAAAAGCACTTAATTCAAAGTCTCAAGGGCAAATGCATTTTATGAGGACACAGGTAGCCGTCTGCTTTCTCTTATAGAGAACAGCGTGTTCCTGAACAAACTAGGTGCAGAGCTATGGTAACAGAAGCAGTCATGTTTGTGTGGGTTGTTTGTGGCAAAGTTATCTTTTCTCTAAGACATGACAATGACATCTAAGACATGTTCACTCAGTCCAGGGGTTGCAGAGCATGAAGCATGAACCTAAGGGACTTTCAGACTGGGGATAGGTGGACATCTCCAACTAGATGTGAAATGAGTTCTGAAAGGACCCATCATACCATCTCCCCCATTCTACCTTGACAATGACTCCGGCAAGGTATTCAGAGCCAACTGAGAAAGATGCAAGCTGGGAGCACCTTAGAATTACATCAAGTGATTCTGACACCCGGATATATAGTCTAGGGTGGGGACAGTGATGTTTGACCCCTTCCTCTGATAGTGATTTTCAGGTGCAGACAGGATAAAGAACCAATGGGTTAGTGACCTAACTGGACAGAGGGTACTGGAGTAGGAGACGCATTCGTCACCTCCACCCCCTCTTAGCACCCTGCCAGTATTTGAGAGATTGCCCCACAGCACCTTCGACCTCTGGAAGGCACAGAGAGGACCAGATTTGTAACAGCAGCTTGGGGTTATTAGAGACAGGCAAAGTAATTTCTATAGGAAGTGTCAGACCCATCTAGCCCTGAAAGAGGGGCAAGGGAGAGACAGAAACAATGCCAACAGTCAGGATCCTCAGGGCATCAGATGCCTGCATTTGTGCTATGTTTAATCTCATCACTGCCCTGCAAGGTAAGTATCGCCCCATTTACTACAGATGAAGATAAGCATCACTTGGTGATTCTCTGTGTTGCCCAGAGTCACACAGGAACTATGTGGAAAGGGGAGGACACCACAGAGAGCAAGCCTAGGATAAAAGGAAGAGAAAGCCTGGAGAACAGACAGGTGGAGCAACAGAGACTGGTACCAGTCAGCAAAGGGGAGTCAGACTGCAGCAAGACCCAGCCTCAGCAGTGCACAGACTTGGAAGCAACTTTTTTTTTTTTTTTTTTTTTTTTGGCTGACTGCTCCTCGTTTATTTTCTACTTGATGCAAAGCACACAGTTACGGGGTGTTAGGAAGGCTTGCCTGTGGCCATGTGGCTTGAGTTGTAAAGAGCAGGGCTGTCTCAACTTTCTTTTGGTTTTTTTTCTGTTTTGATATAAAACAACCCAACTGCTTTTGCTTGCTGCAGCCTGCCTAGTCTATGGGGTGGGGTGAGGAGGGAGAAGGGGGTACAGAAGGAGGGGCGGGGGCTCAAAAGAGCCTAGCGCCTCTGGAACCCTGGTGCCTGGGGGTGACCACCTAGGACTGGGGCCCGTCACTGCCGTTGCCTGGCTGGCCGCCAGGAGGCCTCCTTATGGCTTCCCGAGCCAGGTCACAGGTGGTCACGGTCCTCGAGGCCCGGGGAGATTTCTAGCGCTCTGGGGGCTCCAACGCCGTGGCCATGGACAGGAGAGTGGACTTCCCCCAAAATAAGCTCGCCCACCAGTGACCTGGGTCAACCTTGGGGAGACCCGGGTGGTGGGGTAGGACTTCCCCAGAGTCCTCGGCACTTCCGCAGGAGCTGTTACTGAAAGTGGAACCCGGGTGGCGCCCGCAGTTGCTGTGGGTAGCCACTAGCGAGCTGCTGGAGGGGGTGGCTGGCATGCTCTCGCTTGTGCACTAGGGAAACCTCCGCGGCGACCCCTCGCGGACCTCGGCGCGCGATCGCAGGTGGTGGAAACGGGTGCACTAGGCCACGGAGCCCACTTGCAGAGGAGACCGCAGAAGGCTGATCTATCTATGACCAAAATGTGCGCGCGGGGGTAGGGGTGGGGGGATTTGGAAGCAACTTGATCCCTGAGACCAGCGACCCCCTTCTGTGCCTGGAGCCATGGCCTAGGTCCTAGTATCCTGGTCCCCATTTTACAGATGCAGAGACTGGGCTTCAGAGAGGTTAAGCGACTCTCCCAGCATACCACAGGGAGAGCACTTGGGCCAGGGTGCGGCCTTAGGCACATTGTGCTTCCTCCCTCCCTGCAGGGCTCTGAGCTCTTCTTGCCAGGAAGCCTGTCTCCTTCACTCTCTGAATCCTTTGCTTTGCAGGTGCTCAGCATCCTCAATCGCCACCTCTCCGCTTGCTGGCTATCTGAAACTGGACTCCCCAGGGACTCTGAGAGGAGCGCCTGCCCACTCTGTACCCTCAGTATCACAGGGCCCAGAGACGGGGTTGGCATGAGCCTGTTCCCCAAGCTGTTCCTGCGGAATTACCAACCTCCCCCGCCCTCCTTCAAAAATCTCTGCTCACAGAATCTACCATTCTTTTTTCTTTTCATTTGCCTATACCCATTGTGTGCTGAGGCTCCTGCACTCTCTGTCTATCAAAAGTCCCATATTCCCTGGCGAGCTCACTGTCCACAGTTTCCCTGTGCCCTGAACTCCAGTGACCTCAGTCTTGATTCCACATGAGCCATACGCAATATCCTGGACCTTTCTTATACCTGCTTGACTCCCTCTCTGTAGATCTTAAACTCCACTGGTCCCTCTCAGATCCTCTAAGCTGGTGGTTCTTAAACTTTAGGGTATATCAGTCTCCCAGAGGGCAGTTAAATACAGCTGGCTAGGCCTGGGATGGAGCGTTTGAATTTGCATTTCTGATGCTGATGCTGCTGACACTTGGGAAGCTCTACTTTGAGCCTTTCTGAACCCTGATAGCTCATGCGAATCACCTGGGGAGCTTTACAAACCAGCTATGCCCAGGCTCCACCCTAGGCTAATTACACTAGAATCTTTAGAGAAGGGGCTTGTCCATGCTTTAAAAACTCCCAGGTGATTTCCAGGTATAGTTAGCATGGAGATATACTGCTCTAAGTGTCTCCAGGCACATCTGTTTCCTCATTTCTTGCCTTGCTTAGCAAAATTGCAATCAGAGATCAGTCCAGCTTTGTGCTTCCAAACCTCAGCTGCTGATCATGCACGGTCACACGGATTCAGACCATTGCAAGTGTAGAGCTTCAGGTTTCCGCTGGGTACTCTGTGCTGCTCAGCAGTCTTTTGACGGATCCTTGTCAGCTTTCTCCGAATCCCCACAACAGTCGCTCTCCCCCCACACCCCCCCGCCCGTCTCCTCAGGTCCTCTGCCTCAGTAGCAGGACTCCATAGTAAGAGAACCTCTGAGTCTCAGTTGTCCTATCTTTTAGGGGGTGTTTCAAGAATTAAAGATGATGACGCAGTGCCAGGTGCACAAGGAACTCACCCGCATTGTTAGTGTTGGGTTATGGTGGTGTTGCTTATTTTCAATAAAGGGTTCCACCACCAAAGGGTTCCAGCATAAATAGCTTTGAACCCCTCAATTTCCTATTTGCCTGCTTCCAAATTTTTATAAAAGTGTCAGAGGAAATATAATCTCTTCCTGTCATTTCTGCCTAGGTCTATCAAATATGAAATGTTACCATTCTGGAAGAATTCAGAAGTTGGGAAGAGACTTTCTGCCCTTCTCTCTATTTCCTCACTCACCCCCACGGTGGGGAGTTGGGGAGAAGGAATGAGTCCAGGGCCCCTGCCCACATCTTTCTCTCTCTTCTGAGGGGCTGCCCCCAAAACCAAATCTCTTCTCCTTGGCCACACCTGGTAAGTGGCTTTCTCTGACACAGGATGGTGTGATCTACATGGGGGAAGATGTAATGCCTCTTTCAGTACCAGAGTCAGGAAGTGTGTTGGGGATGGGGTGGGGGCAGAGTGAGGGGCAAGGCCCTGGGCCCCATGTATAAACAAAGCTCCTTAGCACAATAAATCAGGTTGCTAGGTCTCTGGTTCCTTATTTCTCAGTTGGTTCCTCATAGGGAGGGAAGGAACACAGGGCCTTGATTAATTATTTTCTCCAGTCCCCATCACAAGTTACATTTTCCAGGACCCCACCAATCTAATTTTTCCATCTGTGCCCTGGATTGTATCCCTTCTCACTTCCTCAGGGACAAAGTTCCATCAATCATCCCTTCTCCTAAATGCATCTTCATCCTCTTCCTTTCTGCAAGTTCTTTTTCTATAGGATTTATGTATATCTATATATAATACTTGTATAATATATCATTAAATGTAATATAAATTTATTACATATATAAAGTTTATTTAATTTCCTGATTTAATTTATATAATATATAATAAAAATATTACATTTAAGTCTTCTCTTCTTAGGAAAAAGAAACCCATACCAACTTATTTACTAGATGTACCTCTCCCTAACCCTACCCTTAACCCTTACCGATTCCCCTAACACCAGGTATATGTGTCTAGCATATCACATAAAGCATTGCATTGTAAATTGTGTTGCCTCACCTCCCCCATAGAGGCTGGGAGCCCCTTGAGCCCCTTGGGAATTCTGCATCCCCAGCGCCTGACACAGGTAAGTGCTCAACAAACGGCTCTACTCAGAGAGACTGAAGGCCAGATGGGTGTATTGCATACCCTGGCTCTGCAGCTTAGCAAGTAGTTGACTTTGGTCTTTATTTCTGTATTCATAAAATGGGATGAGGGTTTTAAATGAGTTAGTGCTTGATGAGTGGTGGCTGGTGGCTGGCACTCAGTAAGCATTATTATTGATACAGGTGGAATCTAAATTCTTTGGGGAAGGCTCTGGCCACCATGGGAAGGGGAAATGATTGTTTTGCACTATAGGGAGGGAAAGAAAGGCACAGGGAGAGAGCAATATAAGGTGAACCTGGAAAATGTGGGAATAATATATCTTTGTTTAAGAAAAGCAGAAGCTTCCATTTCTTTATCCTAATGCCATATTGGTGTGTGTAAATGGTACAGCGTATACTCTGGGCTTTTTAATATCAGAAATTTGAGCATGAGACTATAAAAAGATATGGCTTGTTATTTAAGTACTTTAAACCTTACATTCCTAGTTTATAAATCAGAGATTATAATGCTTCTTTTATAGAGACACCACAAGAATTAAGTTATGGTTGTAAGACTTTTCTTAACCTTTTCTTGAAAGGTGTAGCATAAGGCTAGAGCATCATAGTGACATTATCATGAGTCAGGCCTATAAATCTCAAATTATACATCTTGTTGATTTTTTCTATTTTTAAAGATTTTATTTATTTATTTCTAGAGAGAGGGGAAGGGAAGGAGAAAGAGAGGAAGAGAAACATTGATGTGGGACAATTAGATCAAAACACATCAAATTCTACTACCTTCCTCATGAGATCAGACTATAGATTGGATCATCCCCAGTATTCCCAAGGATGGCTTGTCTTATCTCACCCAGGGAGGTAGGATTTAAGAAGCCAGGTGGCATATTACTACCAGTAACCACCCTGAAGGGTTCTTAGATGTAATCAAGTCTTAAACTCTGTCACCTCCTCTTTTCAATTGTCATACTCAAAAAAAAAAAGAAAAGAAAAAAGAAAGAATAACATACTGTTTCTAAATCCTTAGCATTCATGTGATCACCAGGGGGAAATTGATGATTATCTTGACTTCTTTCTCAGTTCCTCAGTGTCACCCTTGCTAATAAGGAAAGGAAGATGGCAAGTGGGAGTATATGGAGAAGAGTAACTTAAGTAAATAGCACAAGAATGTGGGGAAATGAAAGAGAAAGGGGAGTTTAGGGAAAAGCTCTGCTTTAGCATGGGGGCTGGAATTACATCTCAGGCCACTGGTGTGGTTGATTAAAGACAACTGCCCCCACCCAGATTTGGCCCTCATTGAGTATGTCACATAAGGAGAGACTGGGGCCTCACAGGGCTTTGCTGGCACTAACATTGTTCACCAACAATGAATTTCCTATGTAGATTTGAGAGTCAATCCAGAGAGACACTCACCATTTATCTATTTACTCATTCATTCCATCAACATTCCTGAGTACCACATTACAGGAATTATTTAGTAATAAATAAATAACATTCAAACTCACAGGCTGTTTTGTAGGAATCCAGATAATTCTTTTTTTCTTTGGGCCTTTGGTTTATTTCCCTGCTGCTTTGCCTCTTGCCCTCAAAACACCTGACTTGATTTTCCAAGATGATGACAAAGGTTGAAGATGTAAATAATCAGAACTAGGCTACCGTAGCTGACTGACTTGCATATTTGAAGCTATAACATCACAGCCTCCAGTCTCTGATTAGTTTAATGAATCTAGTCTTCTGATGACCGAAGGAAAATGTATTCCTGAGTGCAAAGTATGGTCAGCTTTTCATTGCCTTCTGGAAGCTGGACGCCCATTGAAGAAGGCTGCATCCAATGGGAGATTTCACTAATTAAGAAAAGAGGTTTAAATGGCTCGACATTATATTTGTCATCAAAGGTTCTAGAAAAAAAAATCTATTACATAGCCCCAGCCTCAGAATGAGTGCCCCCAAACTGACCAGCTCATTCCTGGACCCTCTTAGAAAGGCCCCTGAACAGTAAGTAACTACTCTAATCTCTTTCTCTCCTGCTTATTCAACTGCTGACATAGGTCTATATGGCCAGATTTGAGCAAATTCAAAGCACAAATATCAATTTTAAGACGAAGGTCAATTTCCTAATTTCATACAGAGAACTGTGTGGGTTTTGTATCATGAAAAAAGTAATTTTTAATATAAAACACTGAACTATTTCCTGATATATCGAAGCAGATCAGAACACACTACTTCAATAAGAAACATGAATGCCTCTTCTAAGAAACTGAAAACAAGCTCCCACCTTTTTTCAACTAGCAATGCCTGCTAGAATCGTGCTGGGAAAGCCAAGTCAGACTGGTTGAGCACAAGACCACAGGGGGGAGGATGTCAGCTGAGTAAAGACGAGCCCATTTTTATAAAAGGGCACATTATAGGGTTTTCCTGTTGATCAATCAGAGCATCAGTAGTCTGAGCTTCCTGAGGCTTCAAAGCATACAATGACTCATTTTGATCCTTCAGTCCTGCTGATGGGAACTCTCAGGCTGCCAACCTTGGTCATTCAAATTATCCCTGTGGTTTCTTGGGATATGGGAAGACTTCTCAAGCTTGGCCTATCCTAGAAGATGGCATGGGTCCACTGGAATAGTGGTATTTTTCCCTCTGGATAGAATGGGGTTTTTGAAAATCATTGTGCCCTAAAGCAATCCTCTTTAGAATATGGGAAAGGGGGGAGGGTCTCTTCATATAATACACAGATCAACTGGCTACCATTTAGTGAGACCTGCCCATGTGCTGGCCACCATACTGTGTACTTGACATGCATTTTCTCACTTAAACCTCTCAATAAACCTGTGAAACTGGTGTCCTTATCTAGGTCAATAGATAAGGAAACAGGCTTTGAGAAGCCATGTGGCCAAACCAGTAATGTGCAGACACAGAAAAATATACAATAAAACAATACACTCTGATGTCTAGTCTTTGTGTATTTCTGTGGTATAATATTCTCTTTCTGGCCAGTTTCAAGGTACCAAGAGTTTACCACTGGTTCCCAAAACCTGTGCATGTTTATAACCATCAACTCCCCCAAGCAGCAGGAGCCAGCTCTGGCACAACCCTGGCTGCAGCATGAGGGCACTTCTGCATAATCCTTGAGGTCCACAACACTGCATGGCCCTTTACATAGATGGATGTGGGTTCAGTACAGGCAAGGATATATTCAGAGCAGTTCTTCAGGATGTAGAAATGAAGGTTTAGTGATTCACTAATTTATTCTGTTTCTGTACATTCACCTAATAACCAAGGCCAACAGGATTTTATTTCCTGTGAAAGGATTTAGTTTCATGTAAGAGTGAAAGCTTTTCTGTCTCATGGAGGGCACTCCACAGCCAGTTACAATGATGCAGGAGGTTGTCAAGCCCAGGGAAACAGAGGGGACCCATCTACAAGTCCTCTCTGCACTCTGTGCCTTTACCACCTTCTATCCTGCCATCATGGATGATTTTCTCCTTCACCATTTAGTATCATCTCCCAGTGTTGAAAGCTTATCCCTCCTGCTGACCCCAGCTTCCTTGGCAGGACTCAGAGAATCAACCGCTGAGCCCTCAGCTCAGCATCTTGCACAAAGTAAGGTTCAAAAATATGGTTTTGGACCACCAAAGTAGACATACTCATTTCAACACACTTCCAGTTTTGACGGTGCCCCAGATAGGTTTTGTGATGTCCTCAATTTTCCAGCTAAAAAGCAACGTACACAGAAAAACCTCTCTCTGTTGTAACTAGGGGCAGATCACAGCATGCACAGCTCATCCTGGCCAGATAAGAGCCTGCCTCGAGGCAACTGCAGTGTTTGGAAGTCCCATGCCCAGGCTGGCCCCCCAGGGCTCAACTCTCCTTCCCTAGGAAGTTCCCAGCAGGCAATAGTCCAGCGACTAGAGTCAAAGTGTTCCCCATTGCAAAAGCAGGAGGCAGTGTTCTGGAACTTGGTGTAATGAGGACTAGTAAAGCTAGGGGAGATGTGAGCTCTCTAGATCCTCTGCCAATTGCTAGATCTAATGAGCCTGGTGTCAAGATAGGAAACCGCTGTTAAAAAACACAAGTGCCTGCAGCTGGTCTCCATAGAGATGATGGCAGGGATTTTGCTCCTGGATCAGAAGAAAATGCAGGAAGAGGGGTGCGAACCTTGACATCAACTCAAGCCCTGACATGCCTCATTGTCTGCAGCAGAGCCCAGGCTGTGTGTTGTGGGGTTGCTCTGTTTTGTCTCTTGTCTTACACAGAATATCACATTGCTTCTGCTCAGATGATAAGGCTGACCGCATTTTGTTCTGGTGACAGCATCCAGAGTGGTAGCCCCAATCCAAAGTCGAGAGCACAGAAGCCAAAGGCTTGTTTGTCCATGAGACACTGTGTGATTTGGGGAAGATCAGTTAAGCCCACAAATCAAGTGGGCTCTATTGCCAGGTACAAGTGACAGCACTTACAGGTAGAGCCTGGGCTCAAGTCTGGTTATGGCTACTCTCTCCCCAGGTATTTTATTTGGTTCATCATCCAGTGGACAGGAATGTGAGAAAGACAGGTGCTGTGTTTGCCATTCACATTGAGTGTCATGGGAACTCAGCAAATAGAATGGAAAAAGTGGCTTTGGTTGCTCTTCCTCAGAAGAGATTCAGGGCAAAGCAATTTAGGGCAAAGCAGAGCATTTCTTTTCTCCTATTTGCTCTATTTAATGTTGTTACTCCACCCTGATCCCAAGAGAGAACTAAACTGGATAAAAAGACATGTAAAATCTGGTCCGAAGGGAAACACAGCTGCAATTCCACCATTTGTCATGACTGGGACCCACTGTCTAGGTTGGTGCCTTGCCCGCCTTTGCCAGGGAAGCTGACAGGGCACATGGGACAGCCAGGTGAGTGTTAACTTCTTTTTTTTTTTCATCAAACCTTTCAGTCAACAGAGCCTTTATTAACATGCACATATCATTTGCCACAAGATATACAACTTCTCCTAATCTTTCAGTCCTTTTTCAATATTTTAACTTCAGGTTACTTGTGGTTCTAACATGAAAAGTAACTTACTAAAATCGGTCAAAATTAAACTTGATTCTAGCTATCACCTTAACTTTTAAGATCATTATTTATGTTTATAATTAGCATTATTTGTCACCAAGTAGCAGAATATAATTCTTGTACTTGATAATCTTCTACACTAAAATATGTACCAGTATGTCTTAAGAAGTTACTAAAATATGTGCAATTAACATATATATATTTAACTGCTTTCGATAAGCTGGAAAATACAATGTTAAGTCTTCTAAGAGGAAAATTATTTATGGAACTTGGTTGTTTAGTTTTTGCAGTTTCCAGAAACACTGGTCCATATTAAACCAGTCTTGAAGAACTAAGCTGAAAACTTAAATTTATATACCCTAACAACAGCTTTGATTTACTAAGACAGAAATAATAATGTACCAAACTACAGTACTCTTTTTTTTCCATGTCTAAGCAGAGATGCTGTCATAGTTCTTGAATGTTTTTTATCTGCGTAGTATAAAAGCTGCACGCCCTCTTTATAAGTTAGATTTCAGCAGAAGACCCACAGATGTTGGGCATATTTATTAGGACATATTTTAATTAATAGAATGTAATTACTGTACTATATCAAAGTGCATTATAAGATTTGCACTACATCTTTCCACATTTGTCGTATTTTAAAACATTTCAGTTGAATGCAGGAAGACTGAAATAATTCAGAAAAGATTAGCTTTTAAGATCTGGGTAGTTTATGAACTTTAAAACATTTAAATAATCAGAAATAAAATCACAACACGGGACTAGGTAAGAAAGGTGAATATTGCAAAGGAAGCTTTATAGTCAATGAAAGTACAGTACTTTGGATTGGCCAAAATGCACAGTACACATGAAATCAAGGTCATGTAATTTACTTACTGACCATGTGGCTACAGTTCAAAAAGTCACTGTTCCAAAAGCTGTACCTAGTAATCTTCCAAAATTGCTTTTAAATAAAGTTCTTGAATCGTAGCAATAAACAAAAAAACAAGATATACTTAAACAATACTGCAGTTTATCAAAAGACACATAAGAAATTTCAACTCTTATGTCTTTGACAGTTATAAAAATCAATATTTGGCTAAGTTATAAACTTGTTTATAATGCAATTATTTGCATAATTCTAGTAATGCTAATGACGACTACAAGATCAGGTTTTAAAAAACACTAAAAACATAAAAATACATAGCCCCAATATTTACCTGTAGAATATGTTCATTTATGACTAAATTTTAACATTTATTATATCACCATTGCTCTTATTTTAAAAATGACATCCAAAGGATAAGGCAAAACAACTTACAAACTGGTGTATTTGTTTATTTCTCAATTTGTGAAAATGTCCTTAATTTGTTGATGTAGCAAACAAATTTCAACTCTGCTATGCAAAAGAAGAAACGATAATCTGCTTTGCAATGAACTTTAAAGTTCAACTGCACACAGGGAACATGCTATATATGAAAAAAAAAATTCTAACTGAACTACAGGTATTAAATACTGAAAAAAGTTACAGTTTATTATAATTTATTTTATTTAACAATCTAGGAAGTTCGCAGCCATCAGCAGTTCCAGTGCAATTTCAGGTGCAATTGGGAATTCAGGAATCTCCGTGGAGCTGTTAGTGTAGCGAACCTTGTAAGTAAAATAAATGCATACTTTTGATAGCACATGTGAGGGGATTTCTCTAAAATTGACTTCATTAGTTTCATTCTCAGCAAACTGACCTGGGCCACTCAACATGGCTTTTATTGTTCCTGATGTTAACGCATGTTCTCGCTTTACAATAAATTCGTGACCATCTGAAGATATCAATTTGACATACATGGCATCAGGGCCTTCACAGCCACCATAGGTTTTCTCTTCTCCATCCATTATGTTCTTATGAAATTCTACTTCGCTTCCACAGAAGTTTAGCAGTTTCTCGTCAGCTCTGCAGACACCGCACCAGGTCCCCACGTACCGCCACAGCCCCTACTCCAGGGCCGACCCCCCTACCCCCAGAAGCCTGCCGCCGTGGGTTCCGCGAGTGTTAACTTCTGAAAGCTTCTACTCCTTTAAGGAGAACCTTCAGGCCGTCTGTCAAAACTCTTAATATTCCACCGTTCCTTTTGTCAGCATTTGAATCTCACAGAGAAACAAATCACAGCAGACCTTATTTCCTGCTTATTTTATCCCCTTCACTTTGAACTGAAAGGAACCAATTCTGTGGATAACTCATTAACTTTTCCCACAATCTGAACTCACCTTAACAACATTAACAACAGTGCAGACCAGCTGCTGCGAGGCGCTTCACTTCTAAGAGTAAAATATAACTCTGCTCCCTGACACAGGTTTCTAGGCCTGAAGTTTTGCCACTGGTGCCTGCAAGTGGAAAGCTGTTGCACCCTGACCAGTGACTGTCACTTTCTCTGCCTGGTTCCATGGCACTATGTCCCTAAATGGCCCTGTTACCAAGAGGAGGCTATCCCAGCGATAATGCTAATATCTAGTGTGCTGGGGAGAACCGTTTAGTCATTTCCCTGCAGGGTCTCTTTTCACCTGCTGTTCTATTTTACAGTCCACTTAAATCCTATTGCAATCGATAGACACATCAGCACGTTCTGCTGCAACCAGGCACATCGGCAATCCAGGAGGTGGGCTCCCACAGGTCCCTGGCATGGCGCGTTAGGCAGTGGGCCAGCAGGTTCACATCTGAGAAAGCTCTCCATCTCATTAGTTTCTCCCTGTACAGCAAAAAGCATGGTCATCTAGGTTATAGCAATCAGGGCAGAATTGCTTGTGATTGTGATGGGAGATGCACTAGATTTCAGAGATTTTAGACAATGCTGTTCTGTGAACTGTAGAGTTTTAAAACAGAACTAATGTGGGGATGGGAAATGAATTTATCCAGCCCAGAGATTTTGGTTCTTGCTACCTTGTTCTGAAGGGGAAGCCAAGAAATGCTTCCAGTGTCAGCATTAGATCATCAATAATTTCAAGGAAGCTCTTCTCTGGGCTTAACAGCAAAACATAACACGTTCCACAAAAAAATCAGAAAATGTATTTTGCTCTGCCAAGAATCCTAGCAGAAGCTTTAAAAGTCAAATAGGATTTGAGAGCTGAGAAATTCTTTTTATCTGTAAAGTTAAACAGGGCCTGAGACTAATGCTGAAATGCCATGGTGTCTGGACATATGTGGGTGGACAAGGGATACGCTGTTTCACAAGGCTATTATTGATCCTATCATTCATTTAATTTTCAGTGGGTCATTCATTTTTTTTAACTGAAGGAAAGCTAGGGAACCAAATGGGTACATGGCAGTTAGACTTAACATTCATGAACACAGTATTTGTGTTCAGTTCAGTTCAACACATTGAGAATCTGCTAAATTTCAGTCACTATGCTGGGCCTGAGATTGGTTCTTGAAACCTCCTGGTTTATAGGTTGATGGGGGGGAGGGTAAACAGACACCTAAAAACATAATTTCAATGAGATGAGAAATATGATCGTGGTATGCACTGAGGGCTCCATCAGCCTTTATTTTGATCTGGGACTAGAAAAATCTTCCTGGGTAAAATGAGTCCTAAACTGAGTCTTGGTCTATATCCCCAAAGATCCTGGATCATGGGCCAGAAGGTTGTTTTTGGTTTGTCTGGCCTGGCTGGTCTAGTCAGACCTCCAGAGCCTCAAAGCCCTCACGTGCAAGCCCAGCTGGGTGGAGCCAGGTGTGTAGATTTCTGGAATTGGCTGTGAGATATAGGGTCTGGGGCTGGGTGAGAGAGTTCTGGAGAAATCTGCAGGGAGGATAGAACTACTGCTAGTTCTGGGAAAACTCAACACATCAAGATGAAATACCGCTCTCCTACAATGAGTTTGTCTTCCTCCTGATAAGACTTTCCAACCTCGAGGACACAAGTGAACAGCTTAGAACAGTTTAGCTCCACTCAGAACTTTAGAAGCAGTTTGCCTTTGAGCTTTTGAAAAATATGCAGGACTCTCTGGGCCTCCCTCTTCTGCCTTCCAGGGCCCTGGATGGGCTGTGTGTGGGCTATGTGGTGGGGTCTGAGAACCCTCTATGTGAGGCGGTTGGAAGGAAGTGATGCACTTCCTCGCCTATCCTGGTCCAGGCTTGGCCTCCTTATACCTTCACTCGAGATGGCTTTCTTGCAGAGACAGCTCCTGGAATGTGAACTTCACCCCAGGAAGGCCTAAGGAAGCGGCCTAGGCCAAGGAGTGCCAATGCCCAGGATCCAGGCCTGACTGACTGCATGGGCTGCAAAGCTCGTCTGAACTGTCAAGGAGCTTGCTTTCTGCTTATTTCTCCCCATCAATCTCCAAACCTGAGTGATCACTGATATCCTACATCCTCCCTTGTGCTACTTCTCTGGTTGTCTGGGTGGCAGGTATGCCAAAGCCCATCTGTCCCTTACCAGAACATGGCAAGTTCTGTTCAAGTTTTTGCCCCTCCACCTGGCAGGCCACGTGATTCAGGGAAGGCTGGCCTAGCTGAGCTAAGGGTTGGTGAGTCCTCTTGCCTAGAACTGGCCAGGAACCCCGCCATGGTCCAAGAATGGTCAACAAGACTCCAGGGAAGTTTTCCAGGACACTTGAGGGAAAGCACCACCCTTGCTCTTAAGGGTGAGCCACAGAAAGAATGTTCATTCTCCTTGGAGACCTGGCTAGAGGGCAAGGCCTGAACCCAATGCAGCCTCCCAGCTGCCCAGCACCCCAGCTGAGTACAGGTCCCAGTGAGGCTGCAGGGAGGGCGGAGCCAGGGGAACCCACAGGGTGGGGCGAAGCCAGAGCCTCCACAGGTTTCTCTTTCACTAGCGTGGGCCAGTAAAATCCAGTTGCTGTTGATGCTGAGTCTAGTGGGGTTTTTATTTCTTGCCTCCAAAGCATTCTAACAGAAGCCATGTTTTGCTCCCTGAGCCTGCCAGAGCTTCATTTAAGGTATTGCCACCTGACTTACGTGAGCCAGCCTGACCTCCTGTGCACCCTCCACTCACAGCCAGAGGGAGGCACCAACATGTAAAACCACCCTGACCCCCCTCTTTCTGCACTTGCCCTGCCCACCCACATAAGTGCAGGTTGTCCCAGTCTGTCCCCTACCTCCAGCACTACCTGACACCAGCCGGCTTCTCCCAGTAAGGCTCAGGATAAACACAGGTTGCGGGTCCACCCACTGTTCTTCCTGGAATCCTGTCTGCACTCCCCTCTTGTGGGGTGACTAATGGTGCGGGCTTTCCCTGGCCTGAGAGCATTGCTTGGACAAGTGCTAGCACCCAGGAAGCCCTGGCCAAGCAGGATGTCTTGGTTGACCTACCTCTGTCGCTCAGACTCCTAGCACAAGGCCAACTCACATGTCCCCTCTTCCATAAAGCATAGACAGTGGGTGACCAAACATTTTGCTTCCCAAAACCCTGCTCTTTCTACCATATCATGCAGCTCCCAAATAACTACCTGACCCAGCTCTGAGGGCAGTAAGCATGAAAGGTGATGCTGGAAGTAAATAGATGTTTAGAAAGCCTTACACATTGGAAGGTATGTTTGTGTGTTAAGGGAAAATGCTGCATGTTACAACTAACAAGAGACCAATGGGGATGGTTCTCCAATTTACCTACAGACAACTCTGTGGTTGGTTGGAAACAGTGGTCTGTCTGCCCAGCAGTTCTAAAACCCCCTAATCAGCAGAAAGGTCATGTCACAATAGCAAGTTCTGTTGGCATGCCCCAATGCGATGACTGATGTCTGGGTATAGGTCTATTAAAAAGTACCTAAGCTCTTGGCCAAGAAAATATAAGAACATAAATCACATGTTGCTTTACACAGGAATTGCATGTTAAAAATTTAATAACCACAAAACCATCCTTACTTCTTTCATCACGTTGTGAGAACACTCCCTCCTCGTGGTGAGCAGACCTCTACTCTAAAAGGGATTGGAGATGTGTTTGTCCCATTCTCTCAAGGTGATGTAAAAATAGTAAAGGCTGTCAATAGTGATAGATTAATTTCAACAACGTAAATAATGGTTGTAATTGCAATTGAGAAAGAAACACTTTCCTCTCTGATTAATCGGACATGCTGGGCCGCCATTAACACAAGCACATTAGAGTGCTAATCAGGAAATAAATAAATGCAGTCTAGCTCTGCTGGTCTTCCCTGGTCTCTATTCTGGCTCCAACCCTTTCATCTTTTGCGCTGCAACCCAAACCTCTCCCTGTCAAAGAAGAAACACCCTTCATGAACTTTGAAGCTGGCTCCTCTCAGAGCTATTACCACCAGAGAAGCAACCTGGTTGTAGTGCTTTGAATGTTGTCTTGAGGATCTGAAAGCTCTGTGTGTCCATCAGCAGGTGGGTGAGTTGGCTAAGTGACTAGATTGTTATCTGCATTTTGCAGATTACTGGGTAGAGACACTGAGAGGTAAACTGACATCCCCACCCAGCCAGCAACAAGGAGGCAATAACAGAAGCAAATATATCCCTCCATGTTCTAAATTCCAGCTGTGTCTCTCCAACAACCTACTGAAAGACCTCCAGGACCACCTCTCTTGCTGGCTGACCCTGCTGTACCTTCTTCTGGGTCAACCTCAGGGCTCCTGGGTCACTCCTGCCTCCTCTCAACCTGTCACACAGCCAAACCTGCAGAGCTACTGTTTTTGATCAGCCATTTGGAGCTCTTCAAGGACTTTTCTTTTTTTTATAGTGGGCAGGTCTTAAGGTCTGGGGCAGAGTCCAGCGGACTGACTTAGAGGGCCAACCACTTTTCATGGACACAGCCCTTTGTTCTTCAGGCTTGTCACTGGAGAATATGCATTTGTTGCTTCCTTCCTCATGAAACCACGTTCAAGATGGCAGTGGAGGGAGCTTACTTTCACAAGAACTGACTACTTGGCAAAACTAGCTAAAACTGCCCTTTTTTACACACTCACACACATACTCATGCACTTTGTATAAGTTCTTGAAATCTAAAAAGGACATTGCATCCTTTAACTTCATACCCCAAAAGTATAGAGACCACCTCCAGAGTCTGCTCACCATCATGCACTTCCACTCTGAGGCCCGAGGCTGCAAGATCAGCACCTTTTGCCGACAGAGAGTCATTTGATGGGAGAGTTTTCAAAGGCTAAAGTTATATCCAGAGATTTATATCTAGTATTTGTATTGGTAAATGAAAACTTAAAAAAAAAAAAATATATATATATATATATATGTGGTTATTCAAATGTGTTCAATATGACTTAGAGGACAGATGGATTCTTCTCAAAAACAAAACCAGAAAAAGAGCACTAATTGGGTAATTCTATACCTTTCATAAAGAGGCAGAATTTTCAGTATACCAGAATGTGTAATTCATCTTAAATTGAAAGTCATTTGAAATGATTTTCTTTCAAGAAGCGACAACCACGATTAGTCTTGCCCCTGGGCAGCATGGCTGCACCCCTCACTTCGGCAGTTAGCCCCGTTTTCCCCTCATAACAATTCAGACAAAGTGCCATGCAGTTTTCTGCTGCAAAGAATGGATTCTCACTGAACCACGGGGAAATGCCTATAGCATTGATATTTTTTTGTTGTTACCATCAAGCCAACAAAAGACAATTTTTCAAGATCACACTTATCTATGCCTTAGATTTCATGTGTCAAATTGCAGTAATTTCTTAGGAGAGTGAAAAATATTCACTGCTCAAAAATAACTTTAGAATGTTTTTTTTCCCTCTTTCTGGGCAATCACTAAACTTCAAATAGCCACTGATAAATAGCCTCCCTCCCTATCCTCCTGTCAGATTAAAAGAAAAAACAAAAAACACCTTCAACTAGCAGGAAATATGACAACATACACTGCATTTAAATTCAAGCAAAGAGAAAATCTAGATTGTATATTTTATTCTGCCCAGGGCTAAGAAAAATATCTTGGCAAATAAGTGTCTCCTATAAACAGCATTTTTTATTTCTTTTCCAATAATGTATCGCTGGTTCGATCTTCCAGTCAGGGCACATCAGAGAAGGAAAACTCTGACTCCAAAAAACCTCCGCTGCCTTGCGGCATACCTCTTCAGGGGAAAGGCTAAGGGAGTAAACCCCGACAGAAAATCCGGAGCCGGAGTCCCTAAGGCGGTTTGACGTTGTAGTCAACACCGGCAACTCCTGCGGCGCACCTGAAGCCAAGCTGTATTGACTCCGTCTTTCCCTTGGACCCTTCAGCTGCGAAGAGAGGGGGGGTCTGCTGCATGGGCAACAGCAGACCCTCCATATCACCCTGCCCAGGCTCTGTAGCTTCAGCTTCACTGGAGAGGACACTCCAGCATCATCGTAAGATGTCGATTCAACACGGGAGGAGACAGATACCGTGTCACTCCCGAGTCGGACTGCACAGCCATTCTCGGCGGTGCAGATAGACTCTTAAGAAGCTACACCATCGTCTCTCGAGACGGACGGCTGCCGACGATCTTCTTGGGAAAGTTGACATTTTATTCAGGTTCTCCTCAGACCTCCACATCACACCCTCACGCAGCCTAAGCCAACCCCAGGCCCATGGTGAGAGGAGCCAGGTCCACATCTAGACCTGGCCTTAGTCATAGACAGCTGCTTCCCGAGCTCACCTCTTTTTCACTCGAGGACTTTAGTTCTAGGTGAGCATAGGCTGAGTGTGGAAGTGGCCCCATAGCGGAGTGTGCAAGGCTTGGTGAGGGGACAAGGCTTGATTTCAGCCCCCACTTACCTGTTGACCAGGTGTCTCCTACAGGGTCCACCTGCACAACTCTAGAAGGCAGCCTTGAGGATTAAATATTCTGAAGATTCTTCACAAAACCTCCTTAGTAGATTTGAGAAAGGTAAGTAGCCCCTCTCTCGCACAATGCCAGCAACCTTTTCTCTAATCTTTATGTTACAACAACTCTCACCTTTGAAGCGGGTATTGAGCTAAGGACTGCAGAGTATAGATTTCTCTTCATCTTTTGCAATGAGAAAGTTACTGAGACAAACTCCTGTTTTAAACACATGTTTATTATTTACTTGCTCTTTTCATTCTGAAGCTAGATCTTGCAGCTGACATGATCTTGAATGCCTTTCTGCTCCTCCCTCTCAGCTGTTGCTTGTGGCCTTGGAGCCGGACCAGCCCTCATTGCTCTCAGGAAAGAAATGCTGTCACAGCATGATGGGAGCAGGTCTCTGCTTTGAGACCAGGAAAAAGGATGAGGAGGATGGGGTGGGTATGCTGGCTTAGGGGGAAGGATAGTTGGTGAGGGGAATCTACCTGTCTTGAAGTAACAACTGAACAGTGGAGAAGTCGTGGGCCATCAAGTCTAATGAATGAGAGTCACCTAGGAGAGGCATGTAGTAGCAGCTTTTTCCTGGTGTTAAAGATCATTAGAGATAAACAGAAGTGACAGTTCCTGTTCCAGCCCTGCTGTTCTCACACCTACATGTGAGAGGTGTGCTTCTGAGACCCCAGCAAGGATCTAACAGAGGTGATGTCTATTTTACTGCCACTGGTAGCTAAAATGGTATCAAAAATTGTTAAGATTATGCTTTCTTTTATAATTTACTTTCTAGATGAATATCCACACTGTTTATAATTATCACCAAAAATAAAATCTCTCAGGAGCAACCTCATTGGTCTTCTGGATATATCCGGGGGTGGGGAGTGAAGTCTGCAGGATCCAGCAGGAGGAAAGTGAGGGGGGGGGGGCGGGGAGCAGAGCAGAGCATTCTCTTTCTCTGAGCAACTTGCAGTGTGTGCTTTGTTTCAGCTTCCTCCCAAAATGACATCAGGCTTGTATGCTGATGATGGCATCAGAAGACTATTGTTGTAGGGGGTTGGGAAATCTCTATAAACTTCTTTAACACCAAACATAACTGTAGGAATTGAGTCACTCAGAAGGCCATCAAGATGCGGCGAGCAGGAAAAAAAGTTTATTGGGGTCCTCCTGTTTTGGAAAACTACGTTTGTGAGGCTGTTCAGGGATTCTTGTTTTTCTAGAGCTTGGAGGGTGGCATTCCAAGTTTCTTGAAGGGATAAAGAGAGATTTAGTACTGATTCCTCTAATTGGGGTATTCCTATGAACCAGAAGAAACCTCTATATATGGAGTGTTCTATTCCCGGTTGTTCAAGGATAGGGTTCCTGTACTCATGTCCGCCAAACTCAGACCACTGCCGGTCTTGTTTGAGCTGGGGGCGGGACAGGAAGGAGGTCTTGAGGAAGGAGCCAAGGTTGGGGATTGCCTCGGAAGTGGCCATTTGCTGGCGGCTTAGTATAGAGGCATCTAGTATTAGAGCGACTATCATGCAGATGCCAGTCCAGTAAGGAGGAATTATTAGGTATGCTTGCATACCACATAGGAAGTGATATCCCATCCTTTGAAGGGAAATAGCACTGCTATGTTTTGCTTTGGTGATGGCAATACAACTGGGGTGAATTTTATTTTTTATTGACTGGCACCAAACATTATGGAGGATTTTGTGAAGAAATGTTTGGCTGTCTTGGTTAATCCATGTAGGGGTAGCAGGAAAATCTGAAGTGTTGGAATGATTGTGAATTTGAGCTAATATGTAAGGAGAAGTAGGAGTTCTTGGTTGGCCTTCATAGTGTATGAAGCCTAGGTCTAGGGTATGGTTGCAGAGAAGGGAAGGGTTGAATGCACCTAAGGAGTGAGGCTGAATGTGGGTGCCATTGACATGTCTGAAGAGGATGCAGAGAACAGCAGGACCTATCATATGAGTGACAGTGGCTACTGGCTGGGTCACTCCAGGGAGATCTTTTGAACCCGTGTAGTAGGGGGATGGAAGGAAGTGGGCAGTAAGGTAAGGTGGTGAGATTGGGTGGGAAGGCGGTTACCTCAATGTCTGGGTGGTGGGAGGAGTGGGGACAGATCCAGCAGTTGATTTTGTTGGTTAAGTGCTCTATTTGCTCTATTGTGGGGGCTAGAGGATGTCGATATGAGGTGGCAAAGGTTAGAAGGGCAATAACTGTAATTGTGAGGGGAGTTAGCATGGTTATGGTGATCCGAGTAAGTCAGCAAATGATAGAATTAGGATGAAAGTGTAAAAGTAAATTTCATCAGGGGTGTAGTCACCGAGAGTGCCCTGCAGCCAGGCATCTGAGATGTGTTCTAAAAACTGAGAAATAGTCTGGGGGAGCTTTTCATATAATAAAAGTTTTTGTGAGATGAGATGAGTAAAGAGTAGGGCCCATGGAAGGATCATTTAGAGGAGGGTTGGGCTCAGGTGATTTTTACCATCAGGTTTCCAGTGGCGGTGCAGGAATACATGGGCGGTGTTGCTTGTGTCTCTTCCTGGATGGTGGGGTGATGGTGGGTTCAAGATCCGAGGTTAGAAGAGATTCAGGTACCTGAGGAGCAAGTTTGATATGGGAGAAATGTACCCAATACGGAATATTTAGGAGCTTAGCCGCTGTGGGGGTGGTTAGGAGGACTAGATGTGGGCCGGACCACTGCGGAGTGAGAGCTTTAGGTTGTAAGGGCTTTAAGATAGACGTAGTCTCCTGGTGTGATGGGGAATTCTTGGTGATCAGTGGGTGGGGCGGGTAGGATTGAATTGGCCTGGGAGCTGCATTTGGTGCTAAATTTGGTTAGGTGGTATGGGATGTGAAGCCACCACTTAATGTTTAGTGCCTAAGCTACCTGCTGGGATATTTGTGAAACAAAGACAGGGCCATTATCTGTCTGAAGAGAGGAGGGGAGTCCAAATCAGGGGACAATGCAATTAATGAGGGACTCGGGTTACATTGGAGGCCTTTTCCATAGCCGTGGGGAAAGCCTCCATCCACCTGGAAAAAGTGTCAATAAAAACTAAGAGATATCAGAGGCGCTTTACTGAAGGTATGTGAGTAAAGCCTATTTGCCAGTCCTGACCTGGAAGATGTCCCTGAATTTGGTGTGTGGGGAAAGGCAGTTTCAATTTTCCTTGAGGGTTGGCTTCTTGGCATAAAGGGCAGTTTTGGGATATTTTTTTCTAGCTGGGTTAGCATGCCAGTATGATGTATTGTTTGAGATAATAAAGTGTGTAGTGGTCTTGTGCTTATGTAAAATTGATTATGGAGTTCAGTGAGGATATGTTGAGCATGATTATTGGGGAGAATTATTTTGTTATGCACATGAAACCACCCATTTTGTTGGGTTGCTCCAAGCTTAACTAGGGTACATCTTTCTTCCTCTGCATAAGGGGGTGCCTCGGTAGGCATTGTAAGGAGGATGGAAGAGGCATGGACTTTTTTTTTTTTTGCCTCAGGGTCTGCTTTGTGATTTCCCTGAGCTATGAGATCTGTCCTAGCTTGATATCCCTTGCAGTGGTATAACCGCTGCTTTTGTCAGGAGCTAAGTTTCTTGTAGAAGTTTGAGAATGAGATGTTTGTTGATGATGGGAGAGTGTTTAGAGGTGAGATATCTCCTTTCTTTCCAGATTGATATGTGTGAATGTATGATGTGATAGGCATATTTAGAGTCAGTGTATATATTGACCTGATGATTTTTTGCAAGGGCCAAGGCCTGCATTAGGGCAATAAGTTCTGCCTGTTGGGACGAGGTACCAGAGGGCAAGTGTCCCGACTCAATGATAGAGGTGAGGATAGTGATGGTATATGCTACTCCTTTTGGGCCGGTCTTGTAGGAGCGTCCATCTATAAACCGGGATTCCACCTGGGGTAGAGGGTGTCTTGTATGTTGGGGAAGGGGTGTAAAAAGGAGGAGAGATGTTGAGTGCAGTCATGGGTATGAGTGTGGGAGTGAGGGAGGGGAAGTAATGACGCAGGGTTGAGGGGGAGAGCTGATTTATGTAGGGAGATTTGAGGATTTTGAAGCAGTTGGGCATGTAAGAACTGAATTCGGGATGAGGAGGCTGCAGCAATGGCCCGGTGGGTTAGTATGCCAGAAATAGCATGAGAGGAGTGGACTGTTACCTGGGCAAAGGGAACTAACTTAAGGGTTTCTTGACTGAGAATTGCTGCCACTGCTAAAGTGCAGAGGCAGGCTGGCCACCTTAGAAAGGGGGAATTGAGTGGTTTGGAAAAATAGGCTATAAAACGTTGGTCTGGTCCATATTGCTGTGCTAGTAGCCCAAGAGCAAAGCCATCTTTTGTGTCGGTGTATAGGAGGAAAGATTTATTTGGGTTTGGAAGGGCTAAGGCTGGGGCTTGGCCGAGTGCCATTTTGAATATGGTGAAAGGTTTAAGGAGGGCTTGAGAGTTTTCTAGGGGTTCAGACAAGTCTCCAGCTGTTGTCTGATATAAAGGTTTGGCTAAGGATCCAAAATCAGGTATCCAAGTGCTGAAAAAATTGGCGCGGCCTATTTTTTGATAGGAGTTCTTGTTTAGTATAGGGCAGGGGGAAGGTAGTTATTAGGTCCTGTCTTTCTGGAGTTAGGTGTTGATGAGTAGGGGTGATGGAGAGTCCAAGATATGTGATCTGAGTTTGAGAGAACTGGCCGTTGTTTTACAACACGTGGTATTCTTGACTGGCAAGAAAGTTTAGGAGTTGGGCAGTATGGAGATGAAAAAGGTTCTCAGATGGACTACAGAGGAGGAGATCATCTACATATGGTAGGAGGATGCTTGGGGAAAGGTCAAGCTGCTCTAAGTCAGCTGCTAGGGCTTGACTAAAGAGGTGGGGATATCTTGAAACCCTTGAGGCAGGACCGTCCACATCAATGGTGGGTTATTTTCATGGTTGAGTCGGTCCAGGTGAAGGCAAAGAGGTCTTGGGAGGCTGGGGAGAGTGGGATAGTGAAGAAGGCATCTTTGAGGTCCAGGATGGTAAAGTGGGAGGTTTGAGGTGGGATGCATGACAAGAAGGAATAAGGGTTAGGGACGATTAGGTTGATAGAGACAGTGGCCTCATTGATTACATGTAGATCTTGGATAAGACGGTGAGACTGTTGGGTTTTTTTTTTACTTCTAGGTTGAGGGAACTGGCGGGAGAGGCAGCAGGTCAAAGCAGACCTGCTCCCAGCAAGCGGTCTATAACAGGCTTCAGAACCGTTTAAGGCCGAGGGGGTTAATGGGTATTGAGGTGTGTTGGGGATATGGGAGGCATCTTTTAAGGATACAGAGACTGGAGTGTGGTGAGATAAGTAGACGGGCCTTGACTTCTCCATTTAGTTGGAGAGATCTGAGATTACAGATTAAACACCCAAGAGGGGTATCTTTGGGTGGGAGAGACTCACCAACTCCCATGCAATGGTTAGGGTTAATGTGAGTCCGAGAAAGAGGAGTAGGGTAATTCCAAGCCAACGTTCCCGGCTCCACAATCTGTCGAGACGAGTGTCCCCATTTTAACCCCAGAGTGGAAAGGCTATAGATGAGAGGAGAGGTGCTGAGTCTTTCCCGGCATCCCTAGGAGTCATCAGGCCCCAGAGAGTGGGTCCGGATTGACTCAAGGAGTCAGAGGACCACAAGATTGGTTTTGACTGAGTGCTCAGGTTTAGGACTGAACTGCCCAGAGTGGTCTCAGATGGACCAGGAAACAGAACCACTGGAGGAAACAAAGGCAAGGACTCACCCGCGAATCCTATGACTGGTGTTGACTGAGAGTAAATGGCAGTTGGGGAAGGCATCGGAGGAAGAAGGTGGCAGATGGGGTCAGCAAGCTAGAGGGGAAGCTCTAGCTGCCGACTCATGGTGATCTGAGCAACTCCGGGTTCAAGTACTGGGGCTGGCTCAGGGCCTGAGTCCGACTCGGGAGTCCCGGTTGCTCTGGTGTCCCAATCCCAGGTTTTGGCAGCAAAATGTAAGAATGGAATTACTCAGAAGGCCATCAAGACGTGGTGAATAGGAAAAAAGAAGTTTATTTGGGGAATTAGCGAATGGGGAAGGAATTGTGTCACAGGTGGCTCCGACTCCAAACTCCTAGGGGAGGAGGGGATTGCTTTATAGGGGGAAGAAAAAAGGAACTATTGAATTCAGTTTGGTTATCTCACAGCTGCAAGCATGATGGGCCAATCAAGGCCAAACACGGTTCTTCGGCTTGATGCACCCTGCTATCATGGGGAACTCTTGGCCCAAAACATTGCTATCTCCTAGGCAGCTGCAAGCAGAGTGGGAGGACAGGGCATGGGAACCAAGGCTGTCAGTAACCAGCTTATTCAAGCAGCCATGGGCATGAAATATAAACCCAAGTCCCCAGAAGATACCATTGCCACAGATTGACAGAGTCTAAAAACAAAGAAACTCTTGCTGGGAAGCAGGTCAAGTGACTGGATTGATGGTTTTGGCAACTGCAAACTTCAATCAAATAAAAAATATTTGAACAAAATAATTAAAAGTGAACTTCACGTCCTCTTAGTATGAGGTTGAATCATACCTCACCAGGATTTCTATAGGTGTGGATCTCCTCCATAAACCAGTATTCAGAGCAAAGAAAACAACATTTTGACTGATAATTATTTTTACCAAAAGGCGTTTTCCTTGTAGTTACGGTGCTCTTTTTCTCAAAATTCTCAACCCAGTCTAGGAAGGTGTATCTTACTTATGTTTCATGTATTATCAGGTTTATGGTTGACAATGATAATTCTTTTGAATCATTGTATAATCCTGCCTCCCCAAAAAGTTATACTGAGTATAACACAGAATTATATTAGAATATAGTAACACAAGCAAACATAAGAGATATGCAGATTGTCAAGTCATTGAAACTACCATCATTGAAGAGTGCTGACTAAGTTCTGCACGGAGCTTTCAGGTATCCTTTAATGGAAAGCAGAGAGCCATGGTTGGAAGGTCAAGCTGACTGCTACCCCTATTCTGAGGGGCAAGCCCAAACCCATCCATACCAGGGTAGGCCCAGAGATTTCTGGTCTGCAAAAACCCCACTGTGAATGGGTATAGAAAAAGGGAAGCATTCAATGATGGCAGCAACTGCATTACTGCCTTCAATGAGTGGAGGTGAGGGTGGAATTTACAAAATTCTCCTATGATTGGAAGGACCAAAACTTCAGCCCAAACGCGGCCAAATTTCACTTCTGCAATATAGAAGTCTCAATTGGAGAAAGACCAAAGGAACTGAGTGATAAGACATCCCAGGGGCAAATGGCCACATCAAATGTGATGAACCTTTCCATTTTGGCCAAGTATCATCCCAAGTCCCAGAGCCCGTATACACAATGACTTTGGATTTTTCAGACACCTACAGAAAGTCAAGCCCTGGCTGGGTGACTCAGCTAATTGAAGCATCATCTGAAAGGATTCAGGTTTGATTTCCAGTCAGGGCACATAATTCGGTTGCAGGTTCAATCCCTAGTCAGGGTGCATATGGGAGGAGGCTGATTAATATTTCTCTTGCACATTGATGTTTCTCTCTCTCTCTCTCCCTTTGTCCCTCTAAAGTCAATTAACATATCCTAAGGTGAGGATTGGAAAAAAGAAGAAGGTCTGAAGCATCATGTTGCTCTGGAACTCTGGAGTAAGGAAGGGGCCATTTTTGTCCATAGGCCAACATCATCCCCAGAGAGGGAATCACTGCCCTGGGCTGTCCTTTAGCCTCTAATGGGATCTCTTTTGTGGCTGATACTCTATAGTAAATCACCCTGGATGTTAACTCATTCTTCTCTCTTTTAATTAAATTGTGCTTACTTGAAAATTCTATTCCTCGTCCCTAGTGAATAAACCCAAAATAGACGTCTACATTGTCTTCTTTTCAACTGTTTTCCAAAATCTTTAAAGACAGCAATAATGTTTAAATGTTTTCACTTTAACATTAACACATGGAGTTTTCTCAACTTTTTTCTCATGGCATGAATTCTGTTTGTGTTTTCGCACCAGACAGTCCTGAATTTGAAAACCTTGGGCACATTACCAATCTCTCTGAGCCCAAGTTTTCTGCTTTGTAAAATGGGGAGAGTAATCCCCGTCGTCGTCGTCGTCGGCAGCCGTCCGTCTCGAGAGACGATGGTGTAGCTTCTTAAGAGTCTATCTGCACCACCGAGAATGGCTGTGCAGTCCAACTCAGGAGTGACACGGTATCTGTCTCCTCCCGTGTTGAATCAACATCTTGTGATGACGCTGGAGTGTCCTCTCCAGTGAAGCTGAAGCTACAGAGCCTGGGCAGGGTGATATGGAGGGTCTGCTGTTGCCCATGCAGCAGACACCCCCTCTCTTCGCAGCTGAAGGGTCCAAGGGAAAGACGGAGTCAATACAGCTTGGCTTCAGGTGCGCCGCAGGAGTTGCCGGTGTTGACTACAACGTCAAACCGCCTTAGGGACTCCGGCTCCGGATTTTCTGTCGGGGTTTACTCCCTTAGCCTTTCCCCTGAAGAGGTATGCCGCAAGGCAGTGGAGGTTTTTTGGAGTCAGAGTTTTCCTTCTCTGATGTGCCCTGACTGGAAGATCGAACCAGTGACACTTAGCTCGCAGGCCGACGCTCAATCCACTGAGCCAAACCAGCCAGGGGAGAGTAATACTGTATTGATTATGTATTATTGTAAAATGTCATGGGTTAAAAAGTATTTATTTAGGCTCATGATTTTTCTGGATGCTTCTTCCAGTTTAGGTCGGGTTAGCTAATCTCATCTGGGCTTGAACATGTATGTGAAGTTAGTTGACAGGTTGGCTGCATGCTGGCTGCTCCAGGGTGGTAGTCATGCCTGACAGTAAGACTGGGCCACATGTCTTTCAGGTTGGCCTTCTTCACATGGTGAGAATGTTCTAATAAGCTGTAATACACACACCCTTTTAAAACCTCTGCATCCCATTTGCTCACATTCCATTCACCAAGATAAGTAACATAGTCAGCCAGGTTCAAGGAATAGAGAAGTGGACTTGGCTTCTTTATGGGAAGGGTGGAGAATTGTGGGTGTCTTTTAAAAAATTATTATTTTTATAAATTACAGTTTACATTCAATATTATTTTAATTTCAGGTGTACAGCATAGTGGTTGGACAATCATATACTTTGCCAAGTGTTCTCCTTGATATTTCCAGTACCCACCTGGCACCATACATAGTTATTACAATGTTATTGACTATATTCCCCTTTTTCTCCCAGTCCCCCAAACTCCCTGCCCTCTGGCAACCATCAAAATGTTCTCTTTATCTGTAACTTTGAGTCTGTTTCTATTTTGTTTATTCATTTATATTGTTCCTTAGATTTTACTTATAAGTAAAATCAAATGGAATTTGTCTTTCTCTGAATGACTTATTTCACTTAGCATAATACCCTCTAGGTCCATCCATATTGTTGCAAGTGTTAAGGTTTTGTTATTTTTTATGGCCTAGTAATACTCATATGTATTGTATATATGTACTACCACTTTTTTTTTTATCCATCTGTCTATTGTTGGGCACTTGGGTTGCTTCCACAGCTTGTCTTTGTAAATAATGCTGCAATGAACATAGGGGTGAATATATTCTTTTGAATTTGTATTTTGGATTTCTTCAGATATATATCCAGAAGTAGAATCACTGGATAATAAGCCAGTTCTATTATGAATTTTTTGAGGAACCTCCATACTCTTTTCCATAGTGACTGCACCAATCTGCAATCCCATCAATAGTACACAAGGGTTCCCTTTTCTCCACATTCTCACCAACACTTGTTGTTTGCTAATTTATTGATGTTGGCCATTCTGACTGGTGTGAGGTGATATCTTTGTCATTAGACTGACATGCCAAGGTTGCAGGGTCAATCTCCAGTCAGCGCACATACAAGAAGCAATGAATGAATGCATAAATCAATAGAACAACAGATTGATGTTTTTCTTTCTCTCTCTACAAGTCAATTAGAAACTTAAAACGTATTTTATCTCATTGCAGTTTTAATTTGTATCTTTCTGATGATTTGTGACATTGAACATCTTTTCATAGGTCTATTGGCTATCTTTATGTCCTCATTGGAGAAGTGTCTATTCAGGTCCTGTGCCCATAATTTAAATTGGATTGTTTGCTTTTTCTTGGTGTTGGATTATATGAGTTCTTTCTTTTTTCTTCATGTTTTACTTGTTCAATTTAATCATGTTAATTCTTACAGAGATGCTTGAATTAATGTGAACAACAGTTTCTGCTATACTTAAGCAAAGAATACAAAACCTGGTTGAGTGAAACAAAATAAAATAAAACAAAACAAAAAAAGAGAGGATCTATTCAGGAATATTAAGACTGAAAGCAATATGTCAACTATTTGGAAGACAATGTCCAGCAAGTGTTCTGAAAGCATTCTAGCTATGTAAAATACCCATCCTAAAAAACACCCACATCACTCTGAATACTCTGCAGCTCACTCTTGTGTGGCAATATGACAGCTGGTAAAGAAAGTGTGGATATACCCACATTCTAGATAATGTTCCTTGTAAATAAGATCCACAGTAGCAAGTGCCGTCAGAAGTACGCCAACTTCCCTTTTCCCTCAAAGATCACCACAAAACTCCTTCATAGGAAGACTTCTCAGAATATCAGGGGATTTCTAGGATATACTAAGATCAGGTTGAGAGATTCTGGTTTACATACTCAATCTGAATAATTTAAGTGGAGAAGACAACCTTTCTTAAGGGTTGAATTGATTTTTGTCTTCAGATATTAACCGTACCTTGCCTACAATGCCATCAATTAACACCTAAGGACTTTTGAAGAGAAAATTTCATTAATTCTTTTCTTTCTTGAGAGCTGGTTTTTTCTTCCTCATTTGGGAGGTTTGCTTCCATCTGAGCCAGAAAATTGTCCATTTCCTTTTGCCAATCCTTTCATCAGCTCTGAATGACTGACTGAATTTACTTATCAGTTCTAATAGGGTGTTTTTGTGGAATCTTTAGGGTTCTCTATGTATACTATCATGTCATCTGCAATAATGACAGTTTTACTTTTTCCCTTTCAATTTTGATGTCTTTTATTTCTTCTTGTCTGATTGCTATGGCCAGGACTTCTAGTACTATGTTGAATAAGAGTGCTGAAAGTGGACATCTCTGTCTTATTTATGATCTTAAGGAAAGTGCTTTTAGCTTTTCTCCATTGATTATGATGTTAGCTGTGGGTTTGTCATAAATGGCCTTTACTATGTTGAGATATGTTTCTTCTATTCTCACTTTTCCCTTTACTGAGGATTTTTATGGTAAATAGGTGTTGGATTTTGTCAAATGCTTTCTCTGAATCTATTGATATGGTCATATAATTTTTATCCTTCATTTTTTCTTTTTTTAAAAAAACAATTTATTTATTTATTTGTTTATTTATTTTTAGAGAGAGGGGAAAGGAGAAAGAGAGGGAGAGAAACATCACTGTGTGGTTGCCTCTCACTTGCACCCCCAAATGGGGACCTGATGTGCAACCTAGTTATGTGCCCTGACTGGGAATTGAACCAGTGACACTTGGTTCGCAGGCCGACGTTCAATCCACTGAGCCACACCAGCCAGGGACATTTTTTCTTATGTGGTATATCATGTTAGTTGATTCGCAGATTGTACCAAACTTGCATCCCAGGAATAAATCCCACTTGATTATGATATATGATCATTTTTAATGTCTTGTTGAATTTGATTTGATAATATTTTGTGGAGAATTTTTGTATTTATGTTCATCAGAGATATTAACCTATGATTTTATTTCTTTGTAGTGTCTTTATCTGGTTTTGGAAGGATAATTCTGGCTTTGTAAAATGAGCTTGAGCATCTTCCCTCCTCTTGAATTTTTTGGAATAGTATGAGAAGAATGGTTGTTAGTTCTCATAAGAATGTTTGGTAAAATTTACTTGTGAAGCTATCCAGTCCCAAACTTGTTTTTTTGGTGATTTTTAAATTACTGCTTTAATTTTATTAGTTGTAATCAATTTGTTCAGATTTTCTGTTCTGGGAGACTGTATGTTTCTAGAAATTTATTCATTTGTGGGTGTCTTTACAATCTATCCAAATTTTAGCCATATAGTGATGACAAGATGATTAAATGATGAAAAAAATACAAAGGGCTGAGCAGAGAGCTTGGCATATAGTAGGTATGCAAGAAATCCTGACCTTCCTCATCCATGACATTTTATCACCTGGTAAATGGAGGACTCTGCAGACCCCATCTTCATAGAACCTTCAGTCAGGAATGGTGATAGGATTAATTAGATTGAAAAATGGCCTGGTAAAACTCTATTAGTTCTTTAGAGATATGCAGGATATAAATTTAAGGTGTTATTACATTATTATAGTTTCCCCATTGTGGCTGGGGCTCCAAAATTAAGACTATCAAACATTATAGGTGATTCATTGTATTTTTCCTATCAGAGTACTGGATAATAAATTTAAATAGGAGAACCTGGAAGTAAGATGACCTGTACCAGTTGAGAATTCAGGTCTAAACTTTGAGAACTTTTTATCTTTTTTATAGGAGAAAAATGACTTAGCAGTTTAGATTCATGCATAAGAGTTTTTGCAAAGGTAGTGAAAATAGCTTGTGAAGCTGATTCCTTTTTGGGAAATTTTATTGAAAGAAATTTAATGGTGACTAGTCTTAGCTGAACTGAAATTGTTTTCCCTGTCTTTTTCCATTGTGTCTAAGTCTATATCTTTCTTTTTATCACGTGTTTTAAAACATGATTTTAAAATATTGAAGTAATACTTCCCTTTTCCTTTAAAGATGCTTTTTCTAGGTGGGGAACCCAAGGTTTTTTTTTTCCACTCAGCATTTAATCTGTAATTTTGTAGGTTATACTCATTTGTAGACTTTAGAAAGTGCCTTTTATTCTTCTCTAAGTGTTAAAGCAATTTAGATTAATGGGCTTTGGACTCTTTGATATCTGTTTTTAAGGCATTTAAAAATGTGTGGAAGATGATACCCTTTCATATGTGAGAAGTAAAAATCTTGGCAGATGAAAGACATTTTTTCTTTTTGTTTTTGCACAAAAGAAATCTTTAGAGCTGCAGAAAAACTGCAAAACAGAAAGGAAAGACCTTCCTTTACAATTTCCTCCCCTTTCTCCCATCTTAAGGACTCAGCTGCTTACAGGAAATGGGAAAGGACACAGCGTGGGGCCGCTGCCTGGAGAGCAGACAGGAGGAGGGCAAAGCTGCTGGTCGTCGTGGGCCACCCCCAGCTCTGCACATCACACTCGTCACTTATTTCTGAAACAACCTGTTTACAGAGCCTAACATTCCACTCATGCTGCTTGCATCAGTGCATGGCAACTCTGTGAGGATTGATGTTCCCTAATAAAGATCGCAGCCCATGCCCCTGGAGTGCAAGTTGGTTGTTAGCAACCCTGAGTGGTGCTGACAGACTGAGGTGCAGGGCCTTTGTTCCCCTGATCCGTAAGGGGCAGAAGCGGTGCCAGCAGTTACCAGTCACCCCCTTTTGAATAAGGGCTGTCAGGTCGCAGGTCTCCACTGTCCTGGACAGGGGCTTAAGAGGGGCCTGATTGGACTGCTGGCACAGTGCCAGCTTGCTGTCTCTCTGTGTCCCTGTGCATGTATTTCTGTCCATTTGTCTGTCTTGTGGGAAGGATATTAAGGGTGAGGAGAAAAAGGCAAAGAAATCACACAGTTGTTAACTGCACTTGTTTACAAACTCACCTATTTTCTTTTCTTTTTTTTGCTGGAGAAAGATGACAGGATGTAATGAGTTACAGTTTGGTGACCATGGGAGCAGAAGCACCCCAACCATACCAGCAGGGAAGGCTGTAATCAGCCCAGACAGGGGGCTGCACGTTGGGAGGGGAGGGCTTCTGAGGGACCTGTGCACTCCCCTTGGCTTAGTGCCTGTGATGTCCCTCACCAGCTTCACCAGCTTCACCAGGGTGTGATCGGAGTCCTGGGGTTTCAGGGTCAGGAAAGGTCGCTCCAGAGGTTCCGATTGGAACACCACCAGGGATACAGCTTATTATTGTTTTTCCCTCCAAGGACATCACATTTTGAAAGGTTTCGTTTATCAAAATGCACAGAATTAGGTTAGAACTGAAGGTTCCCCCAAGAGCCCCCCAAATTTGAAATTTACTATAATGCATCTCATTTTGCTGGTAGGTCTTTGAAATTTTAAAAATATCAAGTAAATCTTTTTCCTTTATGTTAACCAAAACATATAAATAATTCTGGGTAGTTGAAGTAATGACAGCTGTATAAATCTGGATCTCCCAACATATGCTCCGAACTCAATGGAGAGCAGCAGAAAGAGCCGGTGTAACCATGCGTAGCCCTGTCTCAGCAGCGCAGGAAGACAGAGAACCTTGAACTTAACCACCAGCAAGTAGAAAAATAAAAGCCAAACCTCAACAGGCTGTATTTCACGTTCCCACCTCAAAACTGTGGAAGTAAGGGAAGTCTGGGACAAACAGAATTGAAGAGAAGGGGTCACCTAGTATTTGGACTAAGATTGACCTAAAATCACTTAGATGGAAATATGCTGATGAAGGGGGGCATGACTAGAGGGGCCAGTCTTCAGAAGACATCGCTTTTGGGGGAGAAGCTAGAAAGGAAGAAAGATGCACTCTTTGGAGAATGAGTATATGAAAGAAGAAGTTTTAGGGTTCTGCAAGGCGAGAGAGAAGCAAGAAAACATCACCCACACTCCTCCAAAAATAAAAAATAAATCCAGCCATTAAAGAAGCCACACTTCTCTACACTGATGGAGGAGGTGCCCTGGAAGAGGCATCTTTGAGACATTCAGTAAAACGAATAGGGAATCTACTAAACACATACAAAACTACTGGAACAGAAAAAGCCCTTGAGCTCGTAAAAATCTACTTCCTCTAAATGATCAGAAAGCAGAGGGAACTGTAGCATAACACTCAAAACTGAATTAAATATCATCAAGCAAGCATTTTAGGTTATAAAATTCTACCTTGAACCAGAAATTCAAAAGCTAAACCAGCAACTGACAGGAAGGAGCATTGAGAAAGTGTAGAGTAGGAAAGTAGCTATAAAAGTACAAATGGTATAAAGAAGAAGTAAAGAATTATTAAAGAGAAAGCAATTGAAATAAGAGCACTTTCTCCCATTCACATGATGCTTTTTTGTTTTGTTGTTTTTTAATGATATTTTATTGATTATATTATTACAGTTGTCCTGATTCCCCCCCTTTCCCCACTTCACCTAGCACCCCCCACTCCCTCAGGCAATCCCCCCACCATTGTTCATGTCCATGGATCATGTGTGTAAGTTCTTTGGCTTCTCCATTTTCTATACTATACTTTATATTCCCATGTCTGTAACTACCTATTTGTACTTCTAATCCCCTCACTTCTTCACCCATTCCCTGACACCCCCCTCCCATCTGGTAACTATCAAAATACTCTCCATAACAACAATCCTGTCTCTGTTATTCTTGTTTGCTTAGTTTGTTTTTTAGATTCAATTGTTGATAGATATGTATTTTTTGCCTTTTTATTGTTCATAGTTTTGATCTTCTTCTTTTTCTTAAATATGTCCTTTTAATATTTCATATAATAATGACTTGGTGATGATAAACTCCTTATGTTTTTTCTGGTCTGGGAAGCACTTTATCTTCCCTTTGATTCTAAATGATAGTTTGTTGGATACAGTAATTTTGGTTGTAGGTCCTTGCTTTTTATCACTCTGAACACTTCTTGCCAGTTCCTTCTTGCCTGCAAAGTTTCTTTTGAGAAATCAGCTGATAGGCTTATGGGAACTCCTTTGTAGGTAACTTTCTGCTTTTCTCTTGCTGCTTTGAAGATTTTTATCTTTAACCTTTGGCATTTTAATTATGATATGCTTTGGTATGGTCCTCTTTAGGTCCGACTTGTTTGGGACTCTCTGTGCCTTCTGGACTTGTATGTCTATTTCCTTCATCAAATTAGGGAGGTTTTCTTTTATTATTTCCTCAAAAAAGTTTTCAATTTCTTGCTCTTCCTCTTCTCTTTCTGGCATCTCTATGCTTCAGATTTTGGTATGTTTGGAGATGTCCCAAAAGCTCCTTATGCCATCCTCATTTAAAATTTTTTTCTTCTTCTTGCTGTTCTGGTTGGATGCTTATTTCTTTTTTATGCTCTAAATTGTTGATTTGAATCTCAGCTCATTCCCTCCACTGTTAGTTCCCTGTATATTTTTCTTTATTTTACTTAATGTAAACTTCATTTCTTCCTGGGTCTTTTTTATGCTGTTGCTGTACTCAAAGAGTTCTTTGAGCATTGTGATAACCAGTGTTTTGAACTCTGGCTCTGATAGGTTGGTTATCTCTGTTTCATTTAGTTCTTTTCCTGGGTTTTTTTCTGTTCTTTCATTTGGGCCATAATTCTTTGTCTTTTCAATTTGGCAGCCTCCCTGTGTTTGTTTCTATGTGTTAGGTAGAGCTACTTTGACTCCCTGTCTTAGTAGCATGGCCTATTATAGAAAAGGCACCTGTAAATAATGTGAGGCAGAGCCTTAGGCCAGGATGGGGAAACCCACTCACCACTTTGTGGCTCTTTGTGTATATAGGGGCTCAGAGAGGGGACAATGCTGTTGCCTGGCTTCTGGAGGTTTGCTCAGGAATTGCCTTGTTTCCAGTAACTTCACTTACTCCCCATATGCAACTGGTGCCCTTCCAACTCTTGCCCTGGTGCTGAATCCTGGGAGGCGGGGGTGGGGGGTGGTCTGCATAAGTCTAAGTCTGTGCAGGCACTTTAAGCAGAACCTTTTCAAAATCCAGCAGTTTCTTCTGCCACCCCAATCCCCACTTGTTTTACAGCTAGAAGTTATGGAGATTTATGTTCTTGGCACTAGATCTCTGGTCTGTGTGGTCTGGCCTAGGGCTGGGATCCCTAGCTCCCAAGGTATCTCTCCTGATTTTGATCCACCACATGTGATTTCAGACTGCCTGTTCCACTGCCTCTGTTCCACACTGCATCGCTCCACCTCTCCGCCTGTCTCCATGTCTACACCCTTCCTACCGGTCTGGATGAATGTGGCTTCTTTAAATCTTTGGTTGTTGACTTCTGTACAGCCTGATTTTCTGATGGTTCTGGGTGTTATTTGTTTTGAGGTCTAGTTGTAATTTTTTCTGTGGTTGTGTGAGGAAGTGAAGCATGTTTACCTACACCTCCATCTGGATGAGAAGTAAAGTTTGCATTTTAAACTGCTGGGGCAAAAATGCAGTTCTTAGTAAGTAGTGGAGAAACAACTCATTAACCACTTGAGAAAACATAACAGTTAGATCTTTACACACACCAAACACAAAAAGAATCTGGGTTAAGGAGTCCAAGAGTAAAAAAACAACAACACACAATAACCATAAGAAAACATAGATGAATTTCTCTATAAGCTATAACCTGGAGATAGAGAAAAGCTGTCTATCACTCAAAATCTACATGAAGTAAAAGATTAATAAGTGTTAATACCTGAAAAAATATTTTTTTTGCATATCAAAAGAAAATGAAGATCTGGAAGATATTTGCAACATATGATTCACACACACACACACATATAAATATATAAATAAAAATAAATATACACAAAAATATATAAAAATGTTTCTTAAACATATGGAAAAGAGTTCAACATCACTCTTAATAAGAGGAAGGAAAGTCAAAACTAAAATATACTGTTTCTCATCTATCAGATTGGCAAAGTTAAAGTGTCTGAATATGTCTCTCCAAAATTCATATATTGAAACCTAACTTTAAAGGTGGTGGTCTTTCAGGGGAGGATGGGTTGCTTTGGGAGGTGATTAAATCATGAGAACAGAGCACTCTTGGATGGGATTAGTGCCCTCATAAAAAAGATGTGAGAGACCCAAATAAATAACATCAGAAATTAAATAGAAGTAAGAGCTGACACACACACACACACACACACACACACATACAAAAAGAAAAAATATGAAGGATTGTAAGAAAATATTATGAACAACTATATGCCAATAAATTGGACAATCTCGATGAAATGGATACATTCCTAAAAACATACAATCTTCCAAAACTAAATCAGGAAGAACCTGAGAATCTGAACAGACACTTAGTAAAATTGAAGCAGAAATAAAAAAAACTCCCAACAAACTAAGGTCCTGGACCAGATAGCTTCGCTGGTGAATTTTACCAAACATTCCAAAAAGAACTAATACCTATCCTTCTCAAACTATTCCAAAAACTTCAGGAGGAGAAAGAACTCTCAGGCTCACTTTATGAGGCTAACATTATCCTAATTCCAAAATCAGATAAGAACACTACAAAGAAATAAAATTATAGAAAAATATCCCTGATAAACATAGATGCTAGAGTCCTCAACCAAATATTAGCAAACTGAATCCAGCATTACATTTAAAAGACCATACACCATGATCAAATGGGATTTATTCCTGGGATGCAAGGTGGGTACAATATCTGCAGATGAATAAACATGATACACCACATAAACAAAATGAAAGATAAAACTCACATGATTATATCAATATATGTAGAAAAGGTATTTGATAAAATCCAGCACCCATTTATGATAAAAATTCTCAGCAAAGTGGGAATAGAGGGAACATACCTCAATATAATAAAGGCTGTATATGAAAAACCCATAGTCAATATCATACTCAATAGGCAAAACCTACAAGCATTCCCCTTAAGATCAGGAACAAAACAGGGATGTTCACTTTCACCACTCTTATTCAACATAATATTGGAAGTCCTAGCCACATCAATCAGATGAGAACAATAAATTGGAAAGGAAGAAGCAAAACTGTCATTACTTACAGATGACACGATACTTTATATAGAGAATACCAAATATTCCACAAAAAAAGACCTACTAGAACTGATCAATAAATTCAGGAAAGTAGGAAGATACAAAAAAATACCCAGAAATTAGTTGCATTTTTATACACAAAAATGAACTACCAGAAAGGGAAATTAAGAAACAATCCCATTCATAATTGCTTCAAAAAGAATAAAGTACCTAGGAATAAATTTAACAAAGAATGTAGAAGACCTATACTAGGAAAATTCTAAGACACTGAAAAAAGAAATAGAGACAAATAAGTATAAGCATATACCATGTTCATGGTTAGGAAGAATTAATGTCATTAAAATGTCCATACTATCCAAAGCAGTCTACAGATTCATCACAATTCCTATTAAAATATCAATGGAATATTTCACAGAACAAGAACAAATATTCCAAAAATTTGTGTGGAACCACAAAAAAATCCCAACAGCAACAGCAATCTTGAGAAAAAAGAATAAAGTTGGAGGAATCAAGCTACCTGAGAGCAAACTATACCACAAGGTTACAGTAATCAAAACGGCATGATACTGGCATAAAAACAGACACATGGATCAATGGAACAGATAGAGAGCCCAGAAATAAACACACACCTCTATAATCAGTTAATATTTGACAAAGGAGGCAAAAACATACGATGGGAGAAAGACAGTTTATTTAATAAATGCTGGTTGGAAAATTGGACAGATACATGAAAACAAACAAACAAACAAACAAAAAACAAAAACAAAAAACTAAACCACCTTCTTATACCACACATAATAATAACCTCAAAATGGATTAAAGAATTAAATGCTAGAATCGAAACCATAAAAATCCTAGAAGAAAACAAGGCAGTAAAATCTCAGGCATTTCTTTTAGCAATATATGTTCTGATATATCTCTTTAAGGAAACAAAAGCAAAAATAAACAAATGGAACTACATCAAACTAAAAAGTTTTTGCACAGCTAAGGAAACCATCAACAAAATGAAAAGATTATTTCCTCTGAATAGCAGACCATATTCACTGATACATCTGATAAGGGGTTACTATCCAAAATTTACAAAGAACTTACAAAACTCAACATGCCCCCCCAAACAAACCTATTGAAAAATGGGCAAAGGATCTGAATAGATATTTTTCCAAAGTGGACATACAGATGGCAAATAGACATCAAAAGATGCTCAAGGTCACTAATCATCAGAGAAATGCAAATTAAAGCCACAATGAAATATCACCTCATACCAGTCAGAATGACCATCATCAATAAATCAACAAACAAGTGTCACAAGGATGTGGAGAAAAGGGAACCCTAGTGCACTGTTGGTGGGAATGCAGACTGGTGCAGCCACTATGGAAAGCAGTATGGAGTTAAATCAAAAAATTAAAAATGGAACTGCCTTATGACCCAGCAATTCCACTTCTGGGAATTTATCTAAAGAAACCCAAAACACTAATTCAAAGGAGTATATGCACCCCTATGTTCCTTGCAGCCTTATTTACAATTGCCAAGATTTGGAAGCAGCCCAAGTCCCTATCAGTAGAGGAGTGGATAAAACAACTATGGGACATTTACACAATGGAATACTACTGGGCCGTAAAAAAGAAGAAAATCTTACCCTTTGCAACAGCATGGATGGACCTGGATAGCATTATGCTCAGTGAAATGAGCAAGTCAGAGAAAGACAAGTGCCATATGATTTCACCCATATGTGGAATCCAATGAACAAACTGAACTAACAAGCAAAATAGAGACAGACTCATAGATAGAGAGCAGGCTGACAGCTCTGGGCAAGGGGATGCTGGGGGTCGGGTGGAA